>NW_027656120.1:0-161533 GCF_964235325.1 Thermobia domestica | reverse complement strand
TTTTTCCTGTCCCAAAATGTCCCAAATTCCACATTCTAATGCTGAACACTAAGGTCAAGATGGTATTCCACATAGACCGATTTCTTTCAAAATCGTCTCATTAGATAAAATTTTGTACGGTTTTGTACCAACAATAAAAAGTTTTGTACCTGTCCCAAAATGTACCAAATTCCACATTCTAATGCTGAACACTAACGTCAAGTTGGAATTTTACATAGCCCGATTTCTTTCAATATTGTCTCATTAGATAAAGAAAGTTCTGTACTGTTTTATACCAACAATAAAAAGTTTTGTACCTGTCCCAAAATGTACCAAATTCCACATTCCAATGCTGAACACCAAGGTCAAGTTGGAGTTCCACATAGCCCAATTTCTTTCAAAAATGTCTCATTAGATAAAGAAAGTTTTGTACTGTTTTGTACCAATAATAAAAAGTTTCGTACCTGTCCCAAAATGTCGCAAATTCTACATTCTAATGCTGAACACTAGGGTCAAGTTGGAGCTCAACATAGCCCGATTTCTTTCAAAATCGTCTGATTAGATAAAGAAAGTTTTGTACGGTTTTGTACCAACAATAAAAAGTTTTGTACCTGTCCCAAAATGTACCAAATTCCAGATGCTATTGCTGAACACTAAGATTAATTTGGAGTTCCACATAGCCCAATTTCTTTCAAAATTTCTCATTAGATAAAGAAAGTTTTGTACTGTTTTGTACCAACAATAAAAAGTTCTGTACCTGTCCCAAAATGTCCCAAATTCCACATTCTAATGCTGAACGCTAAGGTCAAGTTGGAGTTCCACATAGCCCGATTTCATTCAAAATTATCTCATTAGATAAAGAAAGTTTTGTACTGTTTTGTACCAACAATAAAAAGTTTTTTCCTGTTCCAAAATGTCCCAAATTCCACATTCTAATGCTGAACTCTAAGGTCAAGATGGAATTCCACATAGACCGATTTCTTTCAAAATCGTCTCATTAGATAAAGAAAGTTTTGTACGGTTTTGTACCAACAATAAAAAGTTTTGTACCTGTCCCAAAATGTCCCAAATTCCACATTCTAATGCTGAACACTAAGGTCAAGTTGGAGTTCCACATAGCCCAATTTCTTTCAAAATTGTCTCATTAGATAAAGAAAGTTTTGTACTGTGTTGTATCAACAATAAAAAGTTTTGTTCCTGTCCCAAAATGTCCCAAATTCTACATTGTAATACTGAACACTAAGGTCAAGTTGGAGTTTCACATAGCCCGATTTTTTTCAAAATTGTCTAATTAGATAAAGAAAGATTTGTACTGTTTTGTACCAACAATAGAGAGGTTTGTACCTGTCCCAAAATGTCCCAAATTCCACATTCTAATGCTGAACACTAAGATCAAGTTGGAGTTCCACGTAGCCTGATTTCTTTCAAAATCGTCTCATTAGATAAAGGAAGTTTTGTATGGTTTTGCACCTACAATAAAAAGTTTTGTACCTGTCCCAAAATGTCCCAAATTCCACATTCTAATGCTGAACACTAAGGTCAATTTGGAGTTCCACATAGCCCGATTTCTTTGAAAATTTCTCATTAGATAACGAAAGTTTTGTACTGTATTGTACCAACAATAAAAAGTTTTGTACCTGTCCCGAAATGTCCCAGATTCCACTTTCTAATGCTGAACACTAAGGTCAAGTTAAAGTTCCACATAGCCCAATTTCTTTCAAAATTGTCTCATTAGATAAAGAAAGTTTTGTACTGTTTTGTACCAACAATAAAAATTTCGTACCTGTCCCAAAATGTCCCAAATTCCACATTCTATTGCTGAACACTAAGGTCAAGGTGGAGTTCTACATAGCCCGATTTCCTTGAAAATCCTGTCGTTAGATAAAGAAAGTTTTGTACGGTTTTGCACCAACAATAAAAAGTTTTGTACCAGTCCCAAAATGTCCCAAATTTAGATTTTAGTGTGGAACTACAACTTGACCTCTGAGTTCTACATTCGCCGATTTGCATCAAAATGCCCTCATTACATAAAGAAAGTTTTGTACTGTTTTGTACTAACAATAAAAAATTTTGTACCAGTCCCAAAATGTCCCAAATTCAAACTTTTAATTTGAGAAACATAAAGAAATCTCAGTCCCATTAACACATATATCAATGATAATGGTCCCATTTGATAAAGAAAGTTTTGTACTGTTTTGTACCAACAATAAAAAGTTTTGTACCTGTCCCAAAATGTCCAAAATTCCACATTCTAATGCTGAACTCTAAGGTCAACTTGGAGTTCCACATAGCCCGATTTCTTTCAATATTGTCTCATTAGATAAAGAAAGATTTGTACTGTTTTGTACGAACAACAAAAAGTTTTGTACCTGTCCCAAAATGTCCCAAATTCCACATTCTAACTGAACAGTAAGGTCAAGATGGAATTCCACATAGACCGATTTCTTTCAAAATCGCCTCATTAGATAAGGAAAGTTTTGTACGGTTTTGTACCAAGAATAAAAAGTTTTGTACCTGTCCCAAAATGTCCCAAATTCCACATTCTAATGCTGAACACTAAGGTCAAGTTGGAGTTCCACATAGCCCGATTTCTTTCAATATTGTCTCATTAGATAAGGAAAGTTTTGTACTGTTTTGTACGAACAATAAAAAGTTTTGTACCTGTCCCAAAATGTCCCAAATTCCACATTCTAATGCTGAACACTAAGGTCAAGTTGGAGTTCTACATACCCCAATTTCTTTTAAAATTGTCTCATTAGATAAAGAAAGTTTTTTACTGTTTTGTACTAACAACAAAAAGTTTTGTACCAGTCCCAAAATGTCCCAAATTCAAACTTCTAATTTGAGAAACATAAAGAAATCCCAGTCCTATTAACACATATATCAATGATAATGGTCCCATTTGATAAAGAAAGTTTTGTACTGTTTTGTATTAACAATAAAAAGTTTTGTACCTGTCCCAAAATATCCCAAATTCCACATTCTAATGCTGAAAACTAAGGTCAAGATGGAGTTCCACATAGCCCGATTTCTTTCAATATTGTCTCATTACATAAAGAAAGTTTTGCACTGTTTTGTACCAACAATAAAAAGTTTTGTACCTGTCCCAAAATATCCCAAATTCCACATTCTAATGCTGAACACTAAGGTCAATTTGGAGTTCTACATGGCCCAATTTCTTTCAAAATTGTCTCATTAGATAAAGAGAGTTTTGTACTGTTTTGTACGGACAACAGAAAGTTTTGTACCTGTCCCAAAATGTCCCAAATTCCACATTCTAACTGAACACTAAGATCAAGCTGGAATTCCACATAGACCGATTTCTTTCAAGATCGTCTCATTAGATAAAGAAAGTTTTGTACGGTTTTGTACCAAGAATAAAAAGTTTTGTACCTGTCCCAAAATGTCCCAAATTCCACATTCTAATGCTGAACACTAAGGTCAAGTTGGAGTTCCACATAGCCCGATTTCTTTCAATATTGTCTCATTAGATAAAGAAAGTTTTGTACTGCTTTTTACCAACAATAAAAAGTTTCGTATCTGTCCCAAAATGTCCCAAAATCCACATTCTAATGCTAAACACTAAGGTCAAGTTGGAGTTCCACATAGACCGCTTTCTTTCAAAATCGTCTCATTAGATAAAGAAAGTTTTGTACAGTTTTGTACCAACAATAAACAGTTTTGTATTTGTCCCAAAATGTCCCAAATTCCACATTCTAATGCTGAACACTAAGGTCAAGTTGGAGTTCCAAATAGCCCGATTTCATTCAAAATTGTCTCATTAGATAAAGAAAGTTTTGTACTGATTTGTACCAACAATAAAAAGTTTTTTTCCTATCCCAAAATGTCCCAAATTCCACATTCTAATGCTGAAGACTAAGGACAAGATGGAATTCCACATAGACCGATTTCTTTCAAAATCGTCTCATTAGATAAAATTTTGTACGGTTTTGTACCAAGAATAAAAAGTTTTGTACCTGTCCCAAAATGTACCAAATTCCACATTCTAATGCTGAACACTAACGTCAAGTTGGAATTTTACATAGCCCGATTTCTTTCAATATTGTCTCATTAGATAAAGAAAGTTTTGTACTGTTTTGTACCAACAATAAAAAGTTTTGTACCTGTCCCAAAATGTCCCATATTCCACATTCTAATGCTGAACACTAAGGTCAAGTTGGAGTTCCACATAGCCCGATTTCATTCAAAATTGTCTCATTAGATAAAGAAAGTTTTGTACTGTTTTGTACCAACAATAAAAAGTTTTTTTCCTGTCCCAAAATGTCCCAAATTCCACATTCTAATGCTGAACACTAAGGTCAATATGGAATTCCACATAGACCGATTTCTTTCAAAATCGTCTCATTAGATAAAGAAAGTTTTGTACTTTTTCGTACCAACAATAAAAAGTTTTGTACCTGTCCCAAAATGTCCCAAATTCCACATTCTAATGCTGAACACTAAGGTCAAGTTGGAGTTCCACATAGCCCAATTTCTTTCAAAATTGTCTCATTAGATAAAGAAAGTTTTGTACATTTTTGTACCAACAATAAAAAGTTTTGTAAATGTCCCAAAATGTCCCAAATTCCACATTCTAATGCTGAACACTAAGGTCAAGACGAAATTCCACATAGGCCGATTTCTTTCAAAATCGTCTCATTAGATAAAGAAAGTTTTGTACGGTTTTGTACCAACAATAAAAAGTTTTGTACCTGTCGCAAAATGTCCCAAATTCCACATTCTAATGCTGAACACTAAGGTCAAGTTTGAGTTCCACATACCCCAATTTCTTTCAAAATTGTCTCGTTAGATAAAGAAAGATTTGTACTGTTTTGTACCAATAATAAAAGCTTTCGTACCTGTCCCAAAGTGTCCCAAATTCTACATTCTAATGCTGAACACTAGGGTCAAGTTGGAGTTCAACATAGCCCGATTTCTTTCAAAATCGTCTGATTAGATAAAGAAAATTTTGTACGGTTTTGTACAAACAATAAAAAGTTTTGTACCTGTCCCAAAATGTACCAAATTCCACATTCTATTGCTGAACACTAACGTTATTTTGGAGTTCCACATTCCCCAATTTCTTTCAAAATTTCTCATTAGATAAAGAAAGTTTTGTACTGTTTTCTACCAATAATAAAAAGTTCTGTACCTGTCCCAAAATGTCCCAAATTCCACATTCTAATGCTGAACACTAAGGTCAAGTTGGAATTTCACATAGCCCAATTTCTTTCAATATTGTCTCATTAGATAAAGAAAGTTTTGTACTGTTTTGTAGCAACAATAAAAAGTTTCGTACCTGTCCCAAAATGTCCCAAAATCCACATTCTAATGCTGAACACTAAGGTCAAGTTGGAGGTCCACATAGACCGCTTTCTTTCAAAATCGTCTCATTGGATAAAGAAAGTTTTGTACAGTTTTGTACCAACAATAAACAGTTTTGTACCTGTCCCAAAATGTCCCAAATTCCAAATTCTAATGCTGACCACTAAGGTCAAGTTGGAGTTCCACATAGCCCGATTTCATTCAAAATTGTCTCATTAGATAAAGAAAGTTTTGTACTGTTTTGTACCAACAATAAAAAGTTTTTTTCCTGTCCCAAAATGTCAAAATTCCACAATCTAATGCTGAACACTAAGGTCAAGATGGAATTCCACATAGACCGATTTCTTTCAAAATGGTCTCATTAGATAAAATTTTGTACGGTTTTGTACCAACAATAAAAAGTTTTGTACCTGTCCCAAAATGTACCAAATTCCACATTCTAATGCTGAACACTAACGTCAAGTTGGAATTTTACATAGCCCGATTTCTTTCAATATTGTCTCATTAGATAAAGAAAGTTTTGTACTGTTTTGTACCAACAATAAAAAGTTTTGTACCTGTCGCAAAATGTCCCAAATTCCACATTCTAATGCTGAACACTAAGGTCAAGTTGGAGTTCACACATAGCCCAATTTCTTTGAAAATTGTCTCATTAGATAAAGAAAGTTTTGTACTGTTTTGTACCAATAATAAAAAGTTTCGTACCTGTCCCAAAATGTCCCAAATTCTACATTCTAATGCTGAACACTAGGGTCAAGTTGGAGTTCAACATAGCCCGATTTCTTTCAAAATCGTCTGATTAGATAAAGAAAGTTTTGTACGGTTTTGTACCAACAAAAAAAATTTTGTACCTGTCCCAAAATGTACCAAATTCCACATTCTATTGCTGAAGACTAAGGTTAATTTGGGGTTCCACATAGCCCAATTTCTTTCAAAATTTCTCGTTAGATAAAGAAAGTTTTGTACTGTTTTGTACTAACAATAAAAAGTTTTGTACCTGTCCCAAAATGTCCCAAATTCCACATTCTATCTGAACACTAAGGTCAAGTTGGAGTTCCACATAGACCGCTTTCTTTCAAAATCGTCTCATTAGATAAAGAAAGTTTTGTACGGTTTTGTACCAACAATAAACAGTTTTGTACCTGTCCCAAAATGTCCCAAATTCCACATTCTAATGCTGAACACTATGGTCAAGGTGGAGTTCCACATAGCCCGATTTCATTGAAAATTGTCTCATTAGATAAGGAAAGTTTTGTACTGTTTTGTACCAACAATAAAAAGTTTTTTTCCTGTCCCAAAATGTCCCAAATTCCACATTCTAATGCTGAACACTAAGGTCAAGATGGAATTCCACATAGACCGATTTCTTTCAAAATCGTCTCATTAGATAAAGAAAGTTTTGTACTGTTTTGTAAAAACAATAAAAAGTTTTTTACCTGTCCCAAAATGTCCCAAATTCCACCTTCTAATGCTGAACACTAAGGTCAAGTTGGAGTTCCACATAGCCCAATTTCTTTCAAAATTGTCTCATTAGATAAAGAAAGTTTTGTACATTTTTGTACCAACAATAAAAAGTTTTGTAAATGTCCCAAAATGTCCCAAATTCCACATTCTAATGCTGAACACTAAGGTCAAGACGAAATTCCACATAGACCGATTTCTTTCAAAATCGTCTCATTAGATAAAGAAAGTTTTGTACGGTTTTGTACCAACAATAAAAAGTTTTGTACCTTTCGCAAAATGTCCCAAATTCCACATTCTAATGCTGAACACTAAGGTCAAGTTTGAATTCCACATACCCCAATTTCTTTCAAAATTGTCTCATTAGATAAAGAAAGATTTGTACTGTTTTGTACCAATAATAAAAAGTTTCGTACCTGTCCCAAAATGTCCCAAATTCTACATTCTAATGCTGAACACTAGGGTCAAGTTGGAGTTCAACATAGCCCGATTTCTTTTAAAATCGTCTGATTAGATAAAGAAAGTTTTGTACGGTTTTGTACCAACAATAAAAAGTTTTGTACCTGTCCCAAAATGTACCAAATTCCACATTCTATTGCTGAACACTAAGGTTATTTTGGAGTTCCACATTCCCTAATTTCTTTCAAAATTTCTCATTAGATAAAGAAAGTTTTGTACTGTTTTCTACCAATAATAAAAAGTTCTGTACCTGTCCCAAAATGTCCCAAATTCCACATTCTAATGCTGAACACTAAGGTCAAGTTGGAATTTCACATAGCCCGATTTCTTTCAATATTGTCTTATTAGATAAAGAAAGTTTTGTACTGTTTTGTAGCAACAATGAAAAGTTTTGTACCTGTCCCAAAATGTCCCAAAATCCACATTCTAATGCTGAACACTAAGGTCAAGTTGGAGTTCCACATAGACCGCTTTCTTTCAAAATCGTCTCATTGGATAAAGAAAGTTTTGTACAGTTTTGTACCAACAATAAACAGTTTTGTACCTGTCCCAAAATGTCCCAAATTCCACATTCTAATGCTGACCACTAATTTCAAGTTGGAGTTCCACATAGCCCGATTTCATTCAAAATTGTCTCATTAGATAAAGAAAGTTTTGTACTGTTTTATACCAACAATAAAAAGTTTTTTTCCTGTCCCAAAATGTCCCAAATTCCACATTCTAATGCTGAACACTAAGGTCGAGTTGGAGTTCCACATAGACCAATTTCTTTCAAAATTGTCTCATTAGATAAAGAAAGTTTTGTACTGTTTTGTACCAATAATAAAAAGTTTTGTACCTGTCCCAAAATGTCCCAAATTCCACATTCTAATGCTGAACACTAAGGTCAAGTTGGAGTTCCACATAGCCCAATTTCTTTCAAAATTGTCTCATTAGATAAAGAAAGTTTTGTACATTTTTGTACCAACAATAAAAAGTTTTGTAAATGTCCCAAAATGTCCCAAATTCCACATTCTAATGCTGAACACTAAGGTCAAGACGAAATTCCACATAGCCCGATTTCTTTCAATATTGTCTCATTAGATAAAGAAAGTTCTGTACTGTTTTGTACCAACAATAAAAAGTTTTGTTCCTGTCCCAAAATGTCCCAAATTCCACATTCTAATGCTGAACACCAAGGTCAAGTTGGAGTTCCACATAGCCCAATTTCTTTCAAAATTGTCTCATTAGATAAAGAAAGTTTTGTACTGTTTTGTACCAATAATAAAAAGTTTCGTACCTGTCCCAAAATGTCCCAAATTCTACATTCTAATGCTGAACACTAGGGTCAAGTTGGAGTTCAACATAGCCCGATTTCTTTGAAAATCGTCTGATTAGATAAAGAAAGTTTTGTACGGTTTTGTACCAACAAAAAAAAATTTGTACCTGTCCCAAAATGTACCAAATTCCACATTCTATTGCTGAAGACTAAGGTTAATTTGGGGTTCCACATAGCCCAATTTCTTTCAAAATTTCTCGTTAGATAAAGAAAGTTTTGTACTGTTTTGTACTAACAATAAAAAGTTTTGTACCTGTCCCAAAATGTCCCAAATTCCACATTCTATCTGAACACTAAGGTCAAGTTGGAGTTCCACATAGACCGCTTTCTTTCAAAATCGTCTCATTAGATAAAGAAAGTTTTGTACGGTTTTGTACCAACAATAAACAGTTTTGTACCTGTCCCAAAATGTCCCAAATTCCACATTCTAATGCTGAACACTAAGGTCAAGGTGGAGTTCCACATAGCCCGATTTAATTGAAAATTGTCTCATTAGATAAGGAAAGTTTTGTACTGTTTTGTACCAACAATAAAAAGTTTTTTTCCTGTCCCAAAATGTCCCAAATTCCACATTCTAATGCTGAACACTAAGGTCAAGATGGAATTCCACATAGACCGATTTCTTTCAAAATCGTCTCATTAGATAAAGAAAGTTTTGTACTGTTTTGCAAAAACAATAAAAAGTTTTGTACCTGTCCCAAAATGTCCCAAATTCCACCTTCTAATGCTGAACACTAAGGTCAAGTTGGAGTTCCACATAGCCCAATTTCTTTCAAAATTGTCTCATTAGATAAAGAAAGTTTTGTACATTTTTGTACCAACAATAAAAAGTTTTGTAAATGTCCCAAAATGTCCCAAATTCCACATTCTAATGCTGAACACTAAGGTCAAGACGAAATTCCACATAGACCGATTTCTTTCAAAATCGTCTCATTAGATAAAGAAAGTTTTGTACGGTTTTGTACCAACAATAAAAAGTTTTGTACCTGTCGCAAAATGTCCCAAATTCCACATTCTAATGCTGAACACTAAGGTCAAGTTTGAGTTCCACATACCCTAATTTCTTTCAAAATTGTCTCATTAGATAAAGAAAGATTTGTACTGTTTTGTACCAATAATAAAAAGTTTCGTACCTGTCCCAAAATGTCCCAAATTCTACATTCTAATGCTGAACACTAGGGTCAAGTTGGAGTTCAACATAGCCCGATTTCTTTTAAAATCGTCTGATTAGATAAAGAAAGTTTTGTACGGTTTTGTACCAACAATAAAAAGTTTTGTACCTGTCCCAAAATGTACCAAATTCCACATTCTATTGCTGAACACTAAGGTTATTTTGGAGTTCCACATTCCCCAATTTCTTTCAAAATTTCTCATTAGATAAAGAAAGTTTTGTACTGTTTTCTACCAATAATAAAAAGTTCTGTACCTGTCCCAAAATGTCCCAAATTCCACATTCTAATGCTGAACACTAAGGTCAAGTTGGAATTTCACAGCCCGATTTCTTTCAATATTGTCTTATTAGATAAAGAAAGTTTTGTACTGTTTAGTAGCAACAATGAAAAGTTTTGTACCTGTCCCAAAATGTCCCAAAATCCACATTCTAATGCTGAACACTAAGGTCAAGTTGGAGTTCCACATAGACCGCTTTCTTTCAAAATCGTCTCATTGGATAAAGAAAGTTTTGTACAGTTTTGTACCAACAATAAACAGTTTTGTACCTGTCCCAAAATGTCCCAAATTCCACATTCTAATGCTGACCACTAATTTCAAGTTGGAGTTCCACATAGCCCGATTTCATTCAAAATTGTCTCATTAGATAAAGAAAGTTTTGTACTGTTTTATACCAACAATAAAAAGTTTTTTTCCTGTCCCAAAATGTCCCAAATTCCACAATCTAATGCTGAACACTAAGGTCAAGATGGAATTCCACATAAACCGATTTCTTTCAAAATGGTCTCATTAGATAAAATTTTGTACGGTTTTGTACCAACAATAAAAAGTTTTGTACCTGTCCCAAAATGTACCAAATTCCACATTCTAATGCTGAACACTAACGTCAAGTTGGAATTTTACATAGCCCGATTTCTTTCAATATTGTCTCATTAGATAAAGAAAGTTTTGTACTGTTTTGTACCAACAATAAAAAGTTTTGTACCTGTCGCAAAATGTCCCAAATTCCACATTCTAATGCTGAACACTAAGGTCGAGTTGGAGTTCCACATAGACCAATTTCTTTCAAAATTGTCTCATTAGATAAAGAAAGTTTTGTACTGTTTTGTACCAATAATAAAAAGTTTCGTACCTGTCCCAAAATGTCCCAAATTCTACATTCTAATGCTGAACACTAGGGTCAAGTTGGAGTTCAACATAGCCCGATTTCTTTCAAAATCGTCTGATTAGATAAAGAAAGTTTTGTACGGTTTTGTACCAACAATAAGAAGTTTTGTACCTGTCCCAAAATGTACCAAATTCCACATTCTATTGCTGAACACTAAGGTTAATTTGGAGTTCCACATAGCCCAATTTCTTTCAATATTGTCTCATTAGATAAGGAAAGTTTTGTACTGTTTTGTACGAACAATAAAATTTTTGTACCTGTCCCAAAATGTCCCAAATTCCACATTCTAATGCTGAACACTAAGGTCAAGTTGTAGTTCTACATACCCGAATTTCTTTTAAAATTGTCTCATTAGATAAAGAAAGTTTTTTACTGTTTTGTACTAACAATAAAAAGTTTTGTACCAGTCCCAAAATGTCCCAAATTCCACATTCTAATCCTGAACACTAAGGTCAAGTTGGAGTTCCACATAGCCCGATTTCTTTCAATATTGTCTCATTAGATAAAGAAAGTTTTGTACTGTTTTGTACGAACAACAAAAAGTTTTGTACCTGTCCCAAAATGTCCCAAATTCCACATTCTAACTGAACACTAAGATCAAGATGGAATTCCACATAGACCGATTTCTTTCAAAATTGTCTCATTAGATAAAGAAAGTTTTGTACGGTTTTGTACCAAGAATATAAAGTTTTGTACCTGTCCCAAAATGTCCCAAATTCCACATTCTATTACTGAACACTAAGGTCAAGTTGGAGTTCCACATAGCCCGATTTCTTTCAATATTGTCTCATTAGAAAAAGAAAGTTTTGTACTGTTTTGTACGAACAATAAAAAGTTTTGTACCTGTCCCAAAATGTCCCAAATTCCACATTCTAATTCTGAATACTAAGGTCAAGTTGGAGTTGTACATACCCCAATTTCTTTCAAAATTGTCTCATTGGATAAAGAAAGTTTTGTACTGTTTTGTACTAACAATAAAAAGTTTTGTACCAGTCCCAAAATGTCCCAAATTCAAACTTCTAATTTGAGAAACATAAAGAAATCTCAGTCCCATTAACACATATATCAATGATAATGGTCCCATTTGATAAAGAAAGTTTTGTACTGTTTTGTACCAACAATAAAAAGTTTTGTAAATGTCCCAAAATGTCCCAAATTCCACATTCTAATGCTGAACACTAAGGTCAAGATGAAATTCCACATAGACCGATTTCTATCAAAATCGTCTCATTAGATAAAGAAAGTTTTGTACTGTTTTGTACCAACAATAAAATGTTTTGTACCTGTCGCAAAATGTCCCAAATTCCACATTCTAATGCTGACCACTAAGGTCAAATTGGAGTTCCACATAGCCCGATTTCATTCAAAATTGTCTCATTAGATAAAGAAAGTTTTGTACTGTTTTGTACCAACAATAAAAAGTTTTTTTCCTGTCCCAAAATGTCCCAAATTCCACATTCTAATGCTGAACACTAAGGTCAAGATGGTATTCCACATAGACCGATTTCTTTCAAAATCGTCTCATTAGATAAAATTTTGTACGGTTTTGTACCAACAATAAAAAGTTTTGTACCTGTCCCAAAATGTACCAAATTCCACATTCTAATGCTGAACACTAACGTCAAGTTGGAATTTTACATAGCCCGATTTCTTTCAATATTGTCTCATTAGATAAAGAAAGTTCTGTACTGTTTTATACCAACAATAAAAAGTTTTGTACCTGTCCCAAAATGTACCAAATTCCACATTCCAATGCTGAACACCAAGGTCAAGTTGGAGTTCCACATAGCCCAATTTCTTTCAAAAATGTCTCATTAGATAAAGAAAGTTTTGTACTGTTTTGTACCAATAATAAAAAGTTTCGTACCTGTCCCAAAATGTCGCAAATTCTACATTCTAATGCTGAACACTAGGGTCAAGTTGGAGCTCAACATAGCCCGATTTCTTTCAAAATCGTCTGATTAGATAAAGAAAGTTTTGTACGGTTTTGTACCAACAATAAAAAGTTTTGTACCTGTCGCAAAATGTACCAAATTCCAGATGCTATTGCTGAACACTAAGATTAATTTGGAGTTCCACATAGCCCAATTTCTTTCAAAATTTCTCATTAGATAAAGAAAGTTTTGTACTGTTTTGTACCAACAATAAAAAGTTCTGTACCTGTCCCAAAATGTCCCAAATTCCACATTCTAATGCTGAACGCTAAGGTCAAGTTGGAGTTCCACATAGCCCGATTTCATTCAAAATTATCTCATTAGATAAAGAAAGTTTTGTACTGTTTTGTACCAACAATAAAAAGTTTTTTCCTGTTCCAAAATGTCCCAAATTCCACATTCTAATGCTGAACTCTAAGGTCAAGATGGAATTCCACATAGACCGATTTCTTTCAAAATCGTCTCATTAGATAAAGAAAGTTTTGTACGGTTTTGTACCAACAATAAAAAGTTTTGTACCTGTCCCAAAATGTCCCAAATTCCACATTCTAATGCTGAACACTAAGGTCAAGTTGGAGTTCCACATAGCCCAATTTCATTCAAAATTGTCTCATTAGATAAAGAAAGTTTTGTACTGTGTTGTATCAACAATAAAAAGTTTTGTTCCTGTCCCAAAATGTCCCAAATTCTACATTGTAATACTGAACACTAAGGTCAAGTTGGAGTTTCACATAGCCCGATTTTTTTCAAAATTGTCTAATTAGATAAAGAAAGATTTGTACTGTTTTGTACCAACAATAGAGAGGTTTGTACCTGTCCCAAAATGTCCCAAATTCCACATTCTAATGCTGAACACTAAGATCAAGTTGGAGTTCCACGTAGCCTGATTTCTTTCAAAATCGTCTCATTAGATAAAGGAAGTTTTGTATGGTTTTGCACCTACAATAAAAAGTTTTGTACCTGTCCCAAAATGTCCCAAATTCCACATTCTAATGCTGAACACTAAGGTCAATTTGGAGTTCCACATAGCCCGATTTCTTTGAAAATTTCTCATTAGATAACGAAAGTTTTGTACTGTATTGTACCAACAATAAAAAGTTTTGTACCTGTCCCGAAATGTCCCAGATTCCACTTTCTAATGCTGAACACTAAGGTCAAGTTAAAGTTCCACATAGCCCAATTTCTTTCAAAATTGTCTCATTAGATAAAGAAAGTTTTGTACTGTTTTGTACCAACAATAAAAAGTTTCGTACCTGTCCCAAAATGTCCCAAATTCCACATTCTATTGCTGAACACTAAGGTCAAGGTGGAGTTCTACATAGCCCGATTTCCTTGAAAATCCTGTCATTAGATAAAGAAAGTTTTGTACGGTTTTGCACCAACAATAAAAAGTTTTGTACCAGTCCCAAAATGTCCCAAATTTAGATTTTAGTGTGGAACTACAACTTGACCTCTGAGTTCTACATTCGCCGATTTGCATCAAAATGCCCTCATTACATAAAGAAAGTTTTGTACTGTTTTGTACTAACAATAAAAAATTTTGTACCAGTCCCAAAATGTCCCAAATTCAAACTTTTAATTTGAGAAACATAAAGAAATCTCAGTCCCATTAACACATATATCAATGATAATGGTCCCATTTGATAAAGAAAGTTTTGTACTGTTTTGTACCAACAATAAAAAGTTTTGTACCTGTCCCAAAATGTCCCAAATTCCACATTCTAATGCTGAACTCTAAGGTCAACTTGGAGTTCCACATAGCCCGATTTCTTTCAATATTGTCTCATTAGATAAAGAAAGATTTGTACTGTTTTGTACGAACAACAAAAAGTTTTGTACCTGTCCCAAAATGTCCCAAATTCCACATTCTAACTGAACAGTAAGGTCAAGATGGAATTCCACATAGACCGATTTCTTTCAAAATCGTCTCATTAGATAAGGAAAGTTTTGTACGGTTTTGTACCAAGAATAAAAAGTTTTGTACCTGTCCCAAAATGTCCCAAATTCCACATTCTAATGCTGAACACTAAGGTGAAGTTGGAGTTCCACATAGCCCGATTTCTTTCAATATTGTCTCATTAGATAAGGAAAGTTTTGTACTGTTTTGTACGAACCATAAAAAGTTTTGTACCTGTCCCAAAATGTCCCAAATTCCACATTCTAATGCTGAACACTAAGGTCAAGTTGGAGTTCTACATACCCCAATTTCTTTTAAAATTGTCTCATTAGATAAAGAAAGTTTTTTACTGTTTTGTACTAACAACAAAAAGTTTTGTACCAGTCCCAAAATGTCCCAAATTCAAACTTCTAATTTGAGAAACATAAAGAAATCCCAGTCCTATTAACACATATATCAATGATAATGGTCCCATTTGATAAAGAAAGTTTTGTACTGTTTTGTATTAACAATAAAAAGTTTTGTACCTGTCCCAAAATATCCCAAATTCCACATTCTAATGCTGAAAACTAAGGTCAAGATGGAGTTCCACATAGCCCGATTTCTTTCAATATTGTCTCATTACATAAAGAAAGTTTTGCACTGTTTTGTACCAACAATAAAAAGTTTTGTACCTGTCCCAAAATATCCCAAATTCCACATTCTAATGCTGAACACTAAGGTTAATTTGGAGTTCTACATGGCCCAATTTCTTTCAAAATTTTCTCATTAGATAAAGAGAGTTTTGTACTGTTTTGTACGGACAACAGAAAGTTTTGTACCTGTCCCAAAATGTCCCAAATTCCACATTCTAACTGAACACTAAGATCAAGCTGGAATTCCACATAGACCGATTTCTTTCAAGATCGTCTCATTAGATAAAGAAAGTTTTGTACGGTTTTGTACCAAGAATAAAAAGTTTTGTACCTGTCCCAAAATGTCCCAAATTCCACATTCTAATGCTGAACACTAAGGTCAAGTTGGAGTTCCACATAGCCCGATTTCTTTCAATATTGTCTCATTAGATAAAGAAAGTTTTGTACTGCTTTTTACCAACAATAAAAAGTTTCGTATCTGTCCCAAAATGTCCCAAAATCCACATTCTAATGCTGAACACTAAGGTCAAGTTGGAGTTCCACATAGACCGCTTTCTTTCAAAATCGTCTCATTAGATAAAGAAAGTTTTGTACAGTTTTGTACCAACAATAAACAGTTTTGTATTTGTCCCAAAATGTCCCAAATTCCACATTCTAATGCTGAACACTAAGGTCAAGTTGGAGTTCCAAATAGCCCGATTTCATTCAAAATTGTCTCATTAGATAAAGAAAGTTTTGTACTGATTTGTACCAACAATAAAAAGTTTTTTTCCTATCCCAAAATGTCCCAAATTCCACATTCTAATGCTGAAGACTAAGGTCAAGATGGAATTCCACATAGACCGATTTCTTTCAAAATCGTCTCATTAGATAAAATTTTGTACGGTTTTGTACCAACAATAAAAAGTTTTGTACCTGTCCCAAAATGTACCAAATTCCACATTCTAATGCTGAACACTAACGTAAAGTTGGAATTTTACATAGCCCGATTTCTTTCAATATTGTCTCATTAGATAAAGAAAGTTTTGTACTGTTTTGTACCAACAATAAAAAGTTTTGTACCTGTCCCAAAATGTCCCATATTCCACATTCTAATGCTGAACACTAAGGTCAAGTTGGAGTTCCACATAGCCCGATTTCATTCAAAATTGTCTCATTAGATAAAGAAAGTTTTGTACTGTTTTGTACCAACAATAAAAAGTTTTTTTCCTGTCCCAAAATGTCCCAAATTCCACATTCTAATGCTGAACACTAAGGTCAAGATGGAATTCCACATAGACCGATTTCTTTCAAAATCGTCTCATTAGATAAAGAAAGTTTTGTACTGTTTCGTACCAACAATAAAAAGTTTTGTACCTGTCCCAAAATGTCCCAAATTCCACATTCTAATGCTGAACACTAAGGTCAAGTTGGAGTTCCACATAGCCCAATTTCTTTCAAAATTGTCTCATTAGATAAAGAAAGTTTTGTACATTTTTGTACCAACAATAAAAAGTTTTGTAAATGTCCCAAAATGTCCCAAATTCCACATTCTAATGCTGAACACTAAGGTCAAGACGAAATTCCACATAGACCGATTTGTTTCAAAATCGTCTCATTAGATAAAGAAAGTTTTGTTCGGTTTTGTACCAACAATAAAAAGTTTTGTACCTGTCGCAAAATGTCCCAAATTCCACATTCTAATGCTGAACACTAAGGTCAAGTTTGAGTTCCACATACCCCAATTTCTTTCAAAATTGTCTCATTAGATAAAGAAAGATTTGTACTGTTTTGTACCAATAATAAAAGCTTTCGTACCTGTCCCAAAATGTCCCAAATTCTACATTCTAATGCTGAACACTAGGGTCAAGTTGGAGTTCAACATAGCCCGATTTCTTTCAAAATCGTCTGATTAGATAAAGAAAGTTTTGTACGGTTTTGTACAAACAATAAAAAGTTTTGTACCTGTCCCAAAATGTACCAAATTCCACATTCTATTGCTGAACACTAAGGTTATTTTGGAGTTCCACATTCCCCAATTTCTTTCAAAATTTCTCATTAGATAAAGAAAGTTTTGTACTGTTTTCTACCAATAATAAAAAGTTCTGTACCTTTCGCAAAATGTCCCAAATTCCACATTCTAATGCTGAACACTAAGGTCAAGTTGGAATTTCACATAGCCCAATTTCTTTCAATATTGTCTCATTAGATAAAGAAAGTTTTGTACTGTTTTGTAGCAACAATAAAAAGTTTCGTACCTGTCCCAAAATGTCCCAAAATCCACATTCTAATGCTGAACACTAAGGTCAAGTTGGAGGTCCACATAGACCGCTTTCTTTCAAAATCGTCTCATTGGATAAAGAAAGTTTTGTACAGTTTTGTACCAACAATAAACAGTTTTGTACCTGTCCCAAAATGTCTCAAATTCCACATTCTAATGCAGACCACTAAGGTCAAGTTGGAGTTCCACATAGCCCGATTTCATTCAAAATTGTCTCATTAGATAAAGAAAGTTTTGTACTGTTTTGTACCAACAATAAAAAGTTTTTTTCCTGTCCCAAAATGTCCCAAATTCCACAATCTAATGCTGAACACTAAGGTCAAGATGGAATTCCACATAGACCGATTTCTTTCAAAATGGTCTCATTAGATAAAATTTTGTACGGTTTTGTACCAACAATAAAAAGTTTTGTACCTGTCCCAAAATGTACCAAATTCCACATTCTAATGCTGAACACTAACGTCAAGTTGGAATTTTACATAGCCCGATTTCTTTCAATATTGTCTCATTAGATAAAGAAAGTCTTGTACTGTTTTGTACCAACAATAAAAAGTTTTGTACCTGTCCCAAAATGTCCCAAATTCCACATTCTAATGCTGAACACTAAGGTCGACTTGGAGTTCCACATAGACCAATTTCTTTCAAAATTGTCTCATTAGATAAAGAAAGTTTTGTACTGTTTTGTACCAATAATAAAAAGTTTCGTACCTGTCCCAAAATGTCCCAAATTCTACATTCTAATGCTGAACACTAGGGTCAAGTTGGAGTTCAACATAGCCCGATTTCTTTCAAAATCGTCTGATTAGATAAAGAAAGTTTTGTACGGTTTTGTACCAACAATAAAAAGTTTTGAACCTGTCCCAAAATGTACCAAATTCCACATTCTATTGCAGAACACTAAGGTTAATTTGGAGTTTCACATAGCCCAATTTCTTTCAAAATTTCTCATTAGATAAAGAAAGTTTTGTACTGTTTTGTAGCAACAATAAAAAGTTTTGTACCTGTCCCAAAATGTCCCAAATTCCACATTCTAATGCAGAACTCTAAGGTCAACTTGGAGTTCCACATTGCCCGATTTCTTTCAATATTGTCTCATTAGATAAAGAAAGTTTTGTACGGTTTTGTACCAACCATAAAAAGTTTCGTACCTGTCCCAAAATGTCCCAAATTCCACATTCTAATGCTGAACACTAAGGTCAAGTTGGAGTTCCACATAGCCCGATTTCATTCAAAATTGTCTCATTAGATAAAGAAAGTTTTGTACTGTTTTGTACCAACAATAAAAAGTTTTTTCCTGTCCCAAAATGTCCCAAATTCCACATTCTAATGCTGAACACTAAGGTCAAGATGGAATTCCACATAGACCGATTTCTTTCAAAATCGTCTGAATAGATAAAGAAAGTTTTGTACGGTTTTGTACCAACAAAAAAAATTTTGTACCTGTCCCAAAATGTACCAAATTCCACATTCTATTGCTGAAGACTAAGGTTAATTTGGGGTTCCACATAGCCCAATTTCTTTCAAAATTTCTCGTTAGATAAAGAAAGTTTTGTACTGTTTTGTACTAACAATAAAAGGTTTTGTACCTGTCCCAAAATGTCCCAAATTCCACATTCTATCTGAACACTAAGGTCAAGTTGGAGTTCCACATAGACCGCTTTCTTTCAAAATCGTCTCATTAGATAAAGAAAGTTTTGTACGGTTTTGTACCAACAATAAACAGTTTTGTACCTGTCCCAAAATGTCCCAAATTCCACATTCTAATGCTGAACACTAAGGTCAAGGTGGAGTTCCACATAGCCCGATTTCATTGAAAATTGTCTCATTAGATAAGGAAAGTTTTGTACTGTTTTGTACCAACAATAAAAAGTTTTTTTCCTGTCCCAAAATGTCCCAAATTCCACATTCTAATGCTGAACACTAAGGTCAAGATGGAATTCCACATAGACCGATTTCTTTCAAAATCGTCTCATTAGATAAAGAAAGTTTTGTACTGTTTTGTACCAACAATAAACAGTTTTGTACCTGTCCCAAAATGTCCCAAATTCCACATTCTAATGCTGACCACTAAGGTCAAGTTGGAGTTCCACATAGCCCGATTTCATTCAAAATTGTCTCATTAGATAAAGAAAGTTTTGTACTGTTTTGTACCAACAATAAAAAGTTTTTTTCCTGTCCCAAAATGTCCCAAATTCCACATTCTAATGCTGAACACTAAGGTCAAGATGGAATTCCACATAGACCGATTTCTTTCAAAACCGTCTCATTAGATAATATTTTGTACGCTTTTGTACCAAGAATAAAAAGTTTTGTACCTGTCCCAAAATGTACCAAATTCCACATTCTAATGCTGAACACTAACGCCAAGTTGGAATTTTACATAGCCCGATTTCTTTCAATATTGTCTCATTAGATAAAGAAAGTTCTGTACTGTTTTGTACCAACAATAAAAAGTTTTGTACCTGTCCCAAAATGTCCCAAATTCCACATTCTAATGCTGAACACCAAGGTCAAGTTGGAGTTCCACATAGCCCAATTTCTTTCAAAATTGTCTCATTAGATAAAGAAAGTTTTGTACTGTTTTGTACCAATAATAAAAAGTTTCGTACCTGTCCCAAAATGTCCCAAATTCTACATTCTAATGCTGAACACTAGGGTCAAGTTGGAGTTCAACATAGCCCGATTTCTTTCAAAATCGTCTGATTAGATAAAGAAAGTTTTGTACGGTTTTGTACCAACAAAAAAAATTTTGTACCTGTCCCAAAATGTACCAAATTCCACATTCTATTGCTGAAGACTAAGGTTAATTTGGGGTTCCACATAGCCCAATTTCTTTCAAAATTTCTCGTTAGATAAAGAAAGTTTTGTACTGTTTTGTACTAACAATAAAAAGTTTTGTACCTGTCCCAAAATGTCCCAAATTCCACATTCTATCTGAACACTAAGGTCAAGTTGGAGTTCCACATAGACCGCTTTCTTTCAAAATCGTCTCATTAGATAAAGAAAGTTTTGTACGGTTTTGTACCAACAATAAACAGTTTTGTACCTGTCCCAAAATGTCCCAAATTCCACATTCTAATGCTGAACACTAAGGTCAAGGTGGAGTTCCACATAGCCCGATTTCATTGAAAATTGTCTCATTAGATAAGGAAAGTTTTGTACTGTTTTGTACCAACAATAAAAAGTTTTTTCCTGTCCCAAAATGTCCCAAATTCCACATTCTAATGCTGAACACTAAGGTCAAGATGGAATTCCACATAGACCGATTTCTTTCAAAATCGTCTCATTAGATAAAGAAAGTTTTGTACTGTTTTGTAAAAACAATAAAAAGTTTTGTACCTGTCCCAAAATGTCCCAAATTCCACATTCTAATGCTGAACACTAAGGTCAAGTTGGAGTTCCACATAGACCGCTTTCTTTCAAAATCGTCTCATTAGATAAAGAAAGTTTTGTACGGTTTTGTACCAACAATAAACAGTTTTGTACCTGTCCCAAAATGTCCCAAATTCCACATTCTAATGCTGACCACTAAGGTCAAGTTGGAGTTCCACATAGCCCGATTTCATTCAAAATTGTCTCATTAGATAAAGAAAGTTTTGTACTGTTTTGTACCAACAATAAAAAGTTTTTTTCCTGTCCCAAAATGTCACAAATTCCACATTCTAATGCTGAACACTAAGGTCAAGATGGAATTCCACATAGACCGATTTCTTTCAAAACCGTCTCATTAGATAATATTTTGTACGCTTTTGTACCAAGAATAAAAAGTTTTGTACCTGTCCCAAAATGTACCAAATTCCACATTCTAATGCTGAACACTAACGCCAAGTTGGAATTTTACATAGCCCGATTTCTTTCAATATTGTCTCATTAGATAAAGAAAGTTCTGTACTGTTTTGTACCAACAATAAAAAGTTTTGTTCCTGTCCCAAAATGTCCCAAATTCCACATTCTAATGCTGAACACCAAGGTCAAGTTGGAGTTCCACATAGCCCAATTTCTTTCAAAATTGTCTCATTAGATAAAGAAAGTTTTGTACTGTTTTGTACCAATAATAAAAAGTTTCGTACCTGTCCCAAAATGTCCCAAATTCTACATTCTAATGCTGAACACTAGGGTCAAGTTGGAGTTCAACATAGCCCGATTTCTTTCAAAATCGTCTGATTAGATAAAGAAAGTTTTGTACGGTTTTGTACCAACAAAAAAAATTTTGTACCTGTCCCAAAATGTACCAAATTCCACATTCTATTGCTGAAGACTAAGGTTAATTTGGGGTTCCACATAGCCCAATTTCTTTCAAAATTTCTCGTTAGATAAAGAAAGTTTTGTACTGTTTTGTACTAACAATAAAAAGTTTTGTACCTGTCCCAAAATGTCCCAAATTCCACATTCTATCTGAACACTAAGGTCAAGTTGGAGTTCCACATAGACCGTTTTCTTTCAAAATCGTCTCATTAGATAAAGAAAGTTTTGTACGGTTTTGTACCAACAATAAACAGTTTTGTACCTGTCCCAAAATGTCCCAAATTCCACATTCTAATGCTGAACACTAAGGTCAAGGTGGAGTTCCACATAGCCCGATTTCATTGAAAATTGTCTCATTAGATAAGGAAAGTTTTGTACTGTTTTGTACCAACAATAAAAAGTTTTTTTCCTGTCCCAAAATGTCCCAAATTCCACATTCTAATGCTGAACACTAAGGTCAAGATGGAATTCCACATAGACCGATTTCTTTCAAAATCGTCTCATTAGATAAAGAAAGTTTTGTACTGTTTTGTAAAAACAATAAAAAGTTTTGTACCTGTCCCAAAATGTCCCAAATTCCACATTCTAATGCTGAACACTAAGGTCAAGTTGGAGTTCCACATAGCCCAATTTCTTTCAAAATTGTCTCATTAGATAAAGAAAGTTTTGTACATTTTTGTACCAACAATAAAAAGTTTTGTAAATGTCCCAAAATGTCCCAAATTCCACATTCTAATGCTGAACACTAAGGTCAAGACGAAATTCCACATAGACCGATTTCTTTCAAAATCGTCTCATTAGATAAAGAAAGTTTTGTACGGTTTTGTACCAACAATAAAAAGTTTTGTACCTGTCGCAAAATGTCCCAAATTCCACATTCTAATGCTGAACACTAAGGTCAAGTTTGAGTTCCACATACCCCAATTTCTTTCAAAATTGTCTCATTAGATAAAGAAAGATTTGTACTGTTTTGTACCAATAATAAAAAGTTTCGTACCTGTCCCAAAATGTCCCAAATTCTACATTCTAATGCTGAACACTAGGGTCAAGTTGGAGTTCAACATAGCCCGATTTCTTTTAAAATCGTCTGATTAGATAAAGAAAGTTTTGTACGGTTTTGTACCAACAATAAAAAGTTTTGTACCTGTCCCAAAATGTACCAAATTCCACATTCTATTGCTGAACACTAAGGTTATTTTGGAGTTCCGCATTCCCCAATTTCTTTCAAAATTTCTCATTAGATAAAGAAAGTTTTGTACTGTTTTCTACCAATAATAAAAAGTTCTGTACCTGTCCCAAAATGTCCCAAATTCCACATTCTAATGCTGAACACTAAGGTCAAGTTGGAATTTCACATAGCCCGATTTCTTTCAATATTGTCTTATTAGATAAAGAAAGTTTTGTACTGTTTTGTAGCAACAATAAAAAGTTTCGTACCTGTCCCAAAATGTCCCAAAATCCACATTCTAATGCTGAACACTAAGGTCAAGTTGGAGTTCCACATAGACCGCTTTCTTTCAAAATCGTCTCATTGGATAAAGAAAGTTTTGTACAGTTTTGTACCAACAATAAACAGTTTTGTACCTGTCCCAAAATGTCCCAAATTCCACATTCTAATGCTGACCACTAAGGTCAAGTTGGAGTTCCACATAGCCCGATTTCATTCAAAATTGTCTCATTAGATAAAGAAAGTTTTGTACTGTTTTATACCAACAATAAAAAGTTTTTTTCCTGTCCCAAAATGTCCCAAATTCCACAATCTAATGCTGAACACTAAGGTCAAGATGGAATTCCACATAAACCGATTTCTTTCAAAATGGTCTCATTAGATAAAATTTTGTACGGTTTTGTACCAACAATAAAAAGTTTTGTACCTGTCCCAAAATGTACCAAATTCCACATTCTAATGCTGAACACTAACGTCAAGTTGGAATTTTACATAGCCCGATTTCTTTCAATATTGTCTCATTAGATAAAGAAAGTTTTGTACTGTTTTGTACCAACAATAAAAAGTTTTGTACCTGTCGCAAAATGTCCCAAATTCCACATTCTAATGCTGAACACTAAGGTCGAGTTGGAGTTCCACATAGACCAATTTCTTTCAAAATTGTCTCATTAGATAAAGAAAGTTTTGTACTGTTTTGTACCAATAATAAAAAGTTTCGTACCTGTCCCAAAATGTCCCAAATTCTACATTCTAATGCTGAACACTAGGGTCAAGTTGGAGTTCAACATAGCCCGATTTCTTTCACAATCGTCTGATTAGATAAAGAAAGTTTTGTACGGTTTTGTACCAACAATAAAAAGTTTTGTACCTGTCCCAAAATGTACCAAATTCCACATTCTATTGCTGAACACTAAGGTTAATTTGGAGTTCCACATAGCCCAATTTCTTTCAATATTGTCTCATTAGATAAGGAAAGTTTTGTACTGTTTTGTACGAACAATAAAAAGTTTTGTACCTGTCCCAAAATGTCCCAAATTCCACATTCTAATGCTGAACACTAAGGTCAAGTTGTAGTTCTACATACCCGAATTTCTTTTAAAATTGTCTCATTAGATAAAGAAAGTTTTTTACTGTTTTGTACTAACAATAAAAAGTTTTGTACCAGTCCCAAAATGTCCCAAATTCCACATTCTAATCCTGAACACTAAGGTCAAGTTGGAGTTCCACATAGCCCGATTTCTTTCAATATTGTCTCATTAGATAAAGAAAGTTTTGTACTGTTTTGTACGAACAACAAAAAGTTTTGTACCTGTCCCAAAATGTCCCAAATTCCACATTCTAACTGAACACTAAGGTCAAGATGGAATTCCACATAGACCGATTTCTTTCAAAATTGTTTCATTAGATAAAGAAAGTTTTGTACGGTTTTGTACCAAGAATAAAAAGTTTTGTACCTGTCCCAAAATGTCCCAAATTCCACATTCTATTACTGAACACTAAGGTCAAGTTGGAGTTCCACATAGCCCGATTTCTTTCAATATTGTCTCATTAGAAAAAGAATGTTTTGTACTGTTTTGTACGAACAATAAAAAGTTTTGTACCTGTCCCAAAATGTCCCAAATTCCACCTTCTAATTCTGAATACTAAGGTCAAGTTGGAGTTGTACATACCCCAATTTCTTTCAAAATTGTCTCATTGGATAAAGAAAGTTTTGTACTGTTTTGTACTAACAATAAAAAGTTTTGTACCAGTCCCAAAATGTCCCAAATTCAAACTTCTAATTTGAGAAACATAAAGAAATCTCAGTCCCATTAGCACATATATCAATGATAATGGTCCCATTTGATAAAGAAAGTTTTGTACTGTTTTGTACCAACAATAAAAAGTTTTGTAAATGTCCCAAAATGTCCCAAATTCCACATTCTAATGCTGAACACTAAGCTCAAGATGAAATTCCACATAGACCGATTTCTATCAAAATCGTCTCATTAGATAAAGAAAGTTTTGTACTGTTTTGTACCAACAATAAAATGTTTTGTACCTGTCGCAAAATGTCCCAAATTCCACATTCTAATGCTGAACACTAAGGTCAAGTTGGAGTTCCACATAGACCGCTTTCTTTCAAAATCGTCTCATTAGATAAAGAAAGTTTTGTACGGTTTTGTACCAACAATAAACAGTTTTGTACCTGTCCCAAAATGTCCCAAATTCCACATTCTAATGCTGACCACTAAGGTCAAATTGGAGTTCCACATAGCCCGATTTCATTCAAAATTGTCTCATTAGATAAAGAAAGTTTTGTACTGTTTTGTACCAACAATAAAAAGTTTTTTTCCTGTCCCAAAATGTCCCAAATTCCACATTCTAATGCTGAACACTAAGGTCAAGATGGTATTCCACATAGACCGATTTCTTTCAAAATCGTCTCATTAGATAAAATTTTGTACGGTTTTGTACCAACAATAAAAAGTTTTGTACCTGTCCCAAAATGTACCAAATTCCACATTCTGATGCTGAACACTAACGTCAAGTTGGAATTTTACATAGCCCGATTTCTTTCAATATTGTCTCATTAGATAAAGAAAGTTCTGTACTGTTTTATACCAAGAATAAAAAGTTTTGTACCTGTCCCAAAATGTACCAAATTCCACATTCCAATGCTGAACACCAAGGTCAAGTTGGAGTTCCACATAGCCCAATTTCTTTCAAAAATGTCTCATTAGATAAAGAAAGTTTTGTACTGTTTTGTACCAATAATAAAAAGTTTCGTACCTGTCCCAAAATGTCGCAAATTCTACATTCTAATGCTGAACACTAGGGTCAAGTTGGAGCTCAACATAGCCCGATTTCTTTCAAAATCGTCTGATTAGATAAAGAAAGTTTTGTACGGTTTTGTACCAACAATAAAAAGTTTTGTACCTGTCCCAAAATGTACCAAATTCCAGATGCTATTGCTGAACACTAAGATTAATTTGGAGTTCCACATAGCCCAATTTCTTTCAAAATTTCTCATTAGATAAAGAAAGTTTTGTACTGTTTTGTACCAACAATAAAAAGTTCTGTACCTGTCCCAAAATGTCCCAAATTCCACATTCTAATGCTGAACGCTAAGGTCAAGTTGGAGTTCCACATAGCCCGATTTCATTCAAAATTATCTCATTAGATAAAGAAAGTTTTGTACGGTTTTGTACCAACAATAAAAAGTTTTGAACCTGTCCCAAAATGTACCAAATTCCACATTCTATTGCTGAACACTAAGGTTAATTTGGAGTTTCACATAGCCCAATTTCTTTCAAAATTTCTCATTAGATAAAGAAAGTTTTGTACTGTTTTGTACCAACAATAAAAAGTTTTGTACCTGTCCCAAAATGTCCCAAATTCCACATTCTAATGCAGAACTCTAAGGTCAACTTGGAGTTCCACATTGCCCGATTTCTTTCAATATTGTCTCATTAGATAAAGAAAGTTTTGTACGGTTTTGTACCAACCATAAAAAGTTTCGTACCTGTCCCAAAATGTCCCAAATTCCACATTCTAATGCTGAACACTAAGGTCAAGTTGGAGTTCCACATAGCCCGATTTCATTCAAAATTGTCTCATTAGATAAAGAAAGTTTTGTACTGTTTTGTACCAACAATAAAAAGTTTTTTCCTGTCCCAAAATGTCCCAAATTATACATTCTAATGCTGAACACTAAGGTCAAGATGGAATTCCACATAGACCGATTTCTTTCAAAATCGTCTCATTAGATAAAATTTTGTACGGTTTTCTACCAACAATAAAAAGTTTTGTACCTGTCCCAAAATGTACCAAATTCCACATTCTAATGCTGAACACTAACGTCAAGTTGGAATTTTACATAGCCCCATTTCTTTCAATATTGTCTCATTAGATAAAGAAAGTCCTGTACTGTTTTGTACCAACAATAAAAAGTTTTGTACCTGTCCCAAAATGTCCCAAATTCCACATTCTAATGCTGAACACCAAGGTCAAGTTGGAGTTCCACATAGCCCAATTTCTTTCAAAATTGTCTCATTAGATAAAGAAAGTTTTGTACTGTTTTGTACCAATAATAAAAAGTTTCGTACCTGTCCCAAAATGTCCCAAATTCTACATTCTAATGCTGAACACTAGGGTCAAGTTGGAGTTCAACATAGCCCGATTTCTTTCAAAATCGTCTGATTAGATAAAGAAAGTTTTGTACGGTTTTGTACCAACAATAAAAAGTTTTGTACCTGTCCCAAAATGTACAAAATTCCACATTCTATTGCTGAACACTAAGGTTAATTTGGAGCTCCACATAGCCCAATTTCTTTCAAAATTTCTCCTTAGATAAAGAAAGTTTGGTACTGTTTTGTACCAACAATAAAAAGTTCTGTACCTGTCCCAAAATGTACCAAATTCCACATTCTAATGCTGAACACTAACGTCAAGTTGGAATTTCACATAGCCCGATTTCTTTCAATATTGTCTCATTAGATAAAGAAAGTTTTGTACTGTTTTGTACCAACAATAAAAAGTTTCGTACCTGTCCCAAAATGTCCCAAATTCCACATTCTAATGCTGACCACTAAGGTCAAGTTCGAGTTCCACATAGCCCGATTTCATTGAAAATTGTCTCATTAGATAAAGAAAGTTTTGTACTGTTTTGTACCAACAATAAAAAGTTTTTTTCCTGTCCAAAAATGTCCCAAATTCCACATTCTAATGCTGAACACTAAGGTCAAGATGGAATTCCACATAGACCGATTTCTTTCAAAATCGTCTCATTAGATAAAATTTTGTACGGTTTTGTACCAACAATAATAAGTTTTGTACCTGTCCCAAAATGTACCGAATTCCACATTCTAATGCTGAACACTAACGTCAAGTTGGAATTTTACATAGCCCGATTTCTTTCAATATTGTCTCATTAGATAAAGAAAGTTCTGTACGGTTTTGTACCAACAATTAAAAGTTTTGTACCTGTCCCAAATTGTCCCAAATTCCACATTCTAATGCTGAACACCAAGGTCAAGTTGAAATTCCACATAGCCGAATTTCTTTCAAAATTGTCCCTTTAGATAAAGAAAGTTTTGTACTGTTTTGTACCAATAATAAAAAGTTTCGTACCTGTCCCAAAATGTCCCAAATTCTACATTCTAATGCTGAACACTAGGGTCAAGTTGGAGTTCAACATAGCCCGATTTCTTTCAAAATCGTCTGATTAGATAAAGAAAGTTTTGTACTGTTTTGTACCAACAACAAAAAGTTCTGTACCTGTCCCAAAATGTACCAAATTCCACATTCTAATGCTGAACACTAACGTCAAGTTGGAATTTCACATAGCCCGATTTCTTTCAATATTGTCTCATTAGATAAAGAAACTTTTTTACTGTTTTGTACCAACAATAAAAAGTTTCGTACCTGTCCCAAAATGTCCCAAAATCCACATTCTATCTGAACACTAAGGTCAAGTTGGAGATCCACATAGACCGCTTTCTTTCAAAATCGTCTCATTAGATAAAGAAAGTTTTGTACAGTTTTGTACCAACAATAAACAGTTTTGCACCTGTCCCAAAATGTCCCAAATTCCACATTCTAATGCTGAACACTAAGGTCAAGTTGGAGTTCCACATAGCCCGATTTCATTCAAAATTGTCTCATTAGATAAAGAAAGTTTTGTACTGTTTTGTACCAACAATAAAAAGTTTTTTCCTGTCCCAAAATGTCCCAAATTCCACATTCTAATGCTGAACACTAAGGTCAAGATGGAATTCCACATAGACCGATTTCTTTCAAAATCGTCTCATTAGATAAAATTTTGTACGGTTTTCTACCAACAATAAAAAGTTTTGTACCTGTCCCAAAATGTACCAAATTCCACATTCTAATGCTGAACACTAACGTCAAGTTGGAATTTTACATAGCTCCATTTCTTTCAATATTGTCTCATTAGATAAAGAAAGTCCTGTACTGTTTTGTACCAACAATAAAAAGTTTTGTACCTGTCCCAAAATGTCCCAAATTCCACATTCTAATGCTGAACACCAAGGTCAAGTTGGAGTTCCACATAGCCCAATTTCTTTCAAAATTGTCTCATTAGATAAAGAAAGTTTTGTACTGTTTTGTACCAATAATAAAAAGTTTCGTACCTGTCCCAAAATGTCCCAAATTCTACATTCTAATGCTGAACACTAGGGTCAAGTTGGAGTTCAACATAGCCCGATTTCTTTCAAAATCGTCTGATTAGATAAAGAAAGTTTTGTACGGTTTTGTACCAACAATAAAAAGTTTTGTACCTGTCCCAAAATGTACAAAATTCCACATTCTATTGCTGAACACTAAGGTTAATTTGGAGCTCCACATAGCCCAATTTCTTTCAAAATTTCTCCTTAGATAAAGAAGGTTTTGTACTGTTTTGTACCAACAATAAAAAGTTCTGTACCTGTCCCAAAATGTACCAAATTCCACATTCTAATGCTGAACACTAACGTCAAGTTGGAATTTCACATAGCCCGATTTCTTTCAATATTGTCTCATTAGATAAAGAAAGTTTTGTACTGTTTTGTACCAACAATAAAAAGTTTCGTACCTGTCCCAAAATGTCCCAAATTCCACATTCTAATGCTGACCGCTAAGGTCAAGTTCGAGTTCCACATAGCCCGAATTCATTCAAAATTGTCTCATTAGATAAAGAAAGTTTTGTACTGTTTTGTACCAACAATAAAAAGTTTTTTTCCTCTCCCAAAATGTCCCAAATTCCACATTCTAATGCTGAACACTAAGGTCAAGATGGAATTCCACATAGACCGATTTCTTTCAAAATCGTCTCATTAGATAAAATTTTGTACGGTTTTGTACCAACAATAATAAGTTTTGTACCTGTCCCAAAATGTACCGAATTCCACATTCTAATGCTGAACACTAACGTCAAGTTGGAATTTTACATAGCCCGATTTCTTTCAGTATTGTCTCATTAGATAGAGAAAGTTCTGTACTGTTTTGTACCAACAATTAAAAGTTTTGTACCTGTCCCAAAATGTCCCAAATTCCACATTCTAATGCTGAACACCAAGGTCAAGTTGAAATTCCACATAGCCGAATTTCTTTCAAAATTGTCCCTTTAGATAAAGAAAGTTTTGTACTGTTTTGTACCAATAATAAAAAGTTTCGTACCTGTCCCAAAATGTCCCAAATTCTACATTCTAATGCTGAACACTAGGGTCAAGTTGGAGTTCAACATAGCCCGATTTCTTTCAAAATCGTCTGATTAGATAAAGAAAGTTTTGTACTGTTTTGTACCAACAACAAAAAGTTCTGTACCTGTCCCAAAATGTACCAAATTCCACATTCTAATGCTGAACACTAACGTCAAGTTGGAATTTCACATAGCCCGATTTCTTTCAATATTGTCTCATTAGATAAAGAAACTTTTTTACTGTTTTGTACCAATAATAAAAAGTTCTGTACCTGTCGCAAAATGTCCCAAAATCCACATTCTATCTGAACACTAAGGTCAAGTTGGAGATCCACATAGACCGCTTTCTTTCAAAATCGTCTCATTAGATAAAGAAAGTTTTGTACGGTTTTGTACCAACAATAAACAGTTTTGTACCTGTCCCAAAATGTCCCAAATTCCACATTCTAATGCTGACCACTAAGGTCAAGTTGGAGTTCCACATAGCCCGATTTCATTCAAAATTGTCTCATTAGATAAAGAAAGTTTTGTACTGTTTTGTACCAACAATAAAAAGTTTTTTTCCTGTCCCAAAATGTCCCAAATTCAACATTCTAATGCTGAACACTAAGGTCAAGATGGAATTCCACATAGACCGATTTCTTTCAAAATCGTCTCATTAGATAATATTTTGTACGCTTTTGTACCAAGAATAAAAAGTTTTGTACCTGTCCCAAAATGTACCAAATTCCACATTCTAATGCTGAACACTAACGCCAAGTTGGAATTTTACATAGCCCGATTTCTTTCAATATTGTCTCATTAGATAAAGAAAGTTCTGTACTGTTTTGTACCAACAATAAAAAGTTTTGTACCTGTCCCAAAATGTCCCAAATTCCACATTCTAATGCTGAACACCAAGGTCAAGTTGTAGTTCCACATAGCCCAATTTCTTTCAAAATTGTCTCATTAGATAAAGAAAGTTTTGTACTGTTTTGTAAAAACAATAAAAAGTTTTGAACCTGTCCCAAAATGTCCCAAATTCCACATTCTAATGCTGAACACTAAGGTCAAGTTGGAGTTCCACATAGCCCAATTTCTTTCAAAATTGTCTCATTAGATAAAGAAAGTTTTGTACATTTTTGTACCAACAATAAAAAGTTTTGTAAATGTCCCAAAATGTCCCAAATTCCACATTCTAATGCTGAACACTAAGGTCAAGACGAAATTCCACATAGACCGATTTCTTTCAAAATCGTCTCATTAGATAAAGAAAGTTTTGTACGGTTTTGTACCAACAATAAAAAGTTTTGTACCTGTCGCAAAATGTCCCAAATTCCACATTCTAATGCTGAACACTAAGGTCAAGTTTGAGTTCCACATACCCCAATTTCTTTCAAAATTGTCTCATTAGATAAAGAAAGATTTGTACTGTTTTGTACCAACAATTAAAAGTTTTGTACCTGTCCCAAATTGTCCCAAATTCCACATTCTAATGCTGAACACCAAGGTCAAGTTGAAATTCCACATAGCCGAATTTCTTTCAAAATTGTCCCTTTAGATAAAGAAAGTTTTGTACTGTTTTGTACCAATAATAAAAAGTTTCGTACCTGTCCCAAAATGTCCCAAATTCTACATTCTAATGCTGAACACTAGGGTCAAGTTGGAGTTCAACATAGCCCGATTTCTTTCAAAATCGTCTGATTAGATAAAGAAAGTTTTGTACTGTTTTGTACCAACAACAAAAAGTTCTGTACCTGTCCCAAAATGTACCAAATTCCACATTCTAATGCTGAACACTAACGTCAAGTTGGAATTTCACATAGCCCGATTTCTTTCAATATTGTCTCATTAGATAAAGAAACTTTTTTACTGTTTTGTACCAACAATAAAAAGTTTCGTACCTGTCCCAAAATGTCCCAAAATCCACATTCTATCTGAACACTAAGGTCAAGTTGGAGATCCACATAGACCGCTTTCTTTCAAAATCGTCTCATTAGATAAAGAAAGTTTTGTACAGTTTTGTACCAACAATAAACAATTTTGCACCTGTCCCAAAATGTCCCAAATTCCACATTCTAATGCTGAACACTAAGGTCAAGTTGGAGTTCCACATAGCCCGATTTCATTCAAAATTGTCTCATTAGATAAAGAAAGTTTTGTACTGTTTTGTACCAACAATAAAAAGTTTTTTCCTGTCCCAAAATGTCCCAAATTCCACATTCTAATGCTGAACACTAAGGTCAAGATGGAATTCCACATAGACCGATTTCTTTCAAAATCGTCTCATTAGATAAAATTTTGTACGGTTTTCTACCAACAATAAAAAGTTTTGTACCTGTCCCAAAATGTACCAAATTCCACATTCTAATGCTGAACACTAACGTCAAGTTGGAATTTTACATAGCTCCATTTCTTTCAATATTGTCTCATTAGATAAAGAAAGTCCTGTACTGTTTTGTACCAACAATAAAAAGTTTTGTACCTGTCCCAAAATGTCCCAAATTCCACATTCTAATGCTGAACACCAAGGTCAAGTTGGAGTTCCACATAGCCCAATTTCTTTCAAAATTGTCTCATTAGATAAAGAAAGTTTTGTACTGTTTTGTACCAATAATAAAAAGTTTCGTACCTGTCCCAAAATGTCCCAAATTCTACATTCTAATGCTGAACACTAGGGTCAAGTTGGAGTTCAACATAGCCCGATTTCTTTCAAAATCGTCTGATTAGATAAAGAAAGTTTTGTACGGTTTTGTACCAACAATAAAAAGTTTTGTACCTGTCCCAAAATGTACAAAATTCCACATTCTATTGCTGAACACTAAGGTTAATTTGGAGCTCCACATAGCCCAATTTCTTTCAAAATTTCTCCTTAGATAAAGAAGGTTTTGTACTGTTTTGTACCAACAATAAAAAGTTCTGTACCTGTCCCAAAATGTACCAAATTCCACATTCTAATGCTGAACACTAACGTCAAGTTGGAATTTCACATAGCCCGATTTCTTTCAATATTGTCTCATTAGATAAAGAAAGTTTTGTACTGTTTTGTACCAACAATAAAAAGTTTCGTACCTGTCCCAAAATGTCCCAAATTCCACATTCTAATGCTGACCACTAAGGTCAAGTTCGAGTTCCACATAGCCCGAATTCATTCAAAATTGTCTCATTAGATAAAGAAAGTTTTGTACTGTTTTGTACCAACAATAAAAAGTTTTTTTCCTCTCCCAAAATGTCCCAAATTCCACATTCTAATGCTGAACACTAAGGTCAAGATGGAATTCCACATAGACCGATTTCTTTCAAAATCGTCTCATTAGATAAAATTTTGTACGGTTTTGTACCAACAATAATAAGTTTTGTAAGTGTCCCAAAATGTACCGAATTCCACATTCTAATGCTGAACACTAACGTCAAGTTGGAGTTTTACATAGCCCGATTTCTTTCAATATTGTCTCATTAGATAAAGAAAGTTCTGTACTGTTTTGTACCAACAATTAAAAGTTTTGTACCTGTCCCAAAATGTCCCAAATTCCACATTCTAATGCTGAACACCAAGGTCAAGTTGAAATTCCACATAGCCGAATTTCTTTCAAAATTGTCCCTTTAGATAAAGAAAGTTTTGTACTGTTTTGTACCAATAATAAAAAGTTTCGTACCTGTCCCAAAATGTCCCAAATTCTACATTCTAATGCTGAACACTAGGGTCAAGTTGGAGTTCAACATAGCCCGATTTCTTTCAAAATCGTCTGATTAGATAAAGAAAGTTTTGTACTGTTTTGTACCAACAACAAAAAGTTCTGTACCTGTCCCAAAATGTACCAAATTCCACATTCTAATGCTGAACACTAACGTCAAGTTGGAATTTCACATAGCCCGATTTCTTTCAATATTGTCTCATTAGATAAAGAAACTTTTTTACTGTTTTGTACCAATAATAAAAAGTTCTGTACCTGTCGCAAAATGTCCCAAAATCCACATTCTATCTGAACACTAAGGTCAAGTTGGAGATCCACATAGACCGCTTTCTTTCAAAATCGTCTCATTAGATAAAGAAAGTTTTGTACGGTTTTGTACCAACAATAAACAGTTTTGTACCTGTCCCAAAATGTCCCAAATTCCACATTCTAATGCTGACCACTAAGGTCAAGTTGGAGTTCCACATAGCCCGATTTCATTCAAAATTGTCTCATTAGATAAAGAAAGTTTTGTACTGTTTTGTACCAACAATAAAAAGTTTTTTTCCTGTCCCAAAATGTCCCAAATTCCACATTCTAATGCTGAACACTAAGGTCAAGATGGAATTCCACATAGACCGATTTCTTTCAAAATCGTCTCATTAGATAATATTTTGTACGCTTTTGTACCAAGAATAAAAAGTTTTGTACCTGTCCCAAAATGTACCAAATTCCACATTCTAATGCTGAACACTAACGCCAAGTTGGAATTTTACATAGCCCGATTTCTTTCAATATTGTCTCATTAGATAAAGAAAGTTCTGTACTGTTTTGTACCAACAATAAAAAGTTTTGTACCTGTCCCAAAATGTCCCAAATTCCACATTCTAATGCTGAACACCAAGGTCAAGTTGTAGTTCCACATAGCCCAATTTCTTTCAAAATTGTCTCATTAGATAAAGAAAGTTTTGTACTGTTTTGTACCAATAATAAAAAGTTTCGTACCTGTCCCAAAATGTCCCAAATTCTACATTCTAATGCTGAACACTAGGGTCAAGTTGGAGTTCAACATAGCCCGATTTCTTTCAAAATCGTCTGATTAGATAAAGAAAGTTTTGTACGGTTTTGTACCAACAAAAAAAAATTTGTACCTGTCCCAAAATGTACCAAATTCCACATTCTATTGCTGAAAACTAAGGTTAATTTGGGGTTCCACATAGCCCAATTTCTTTCAAAATTTCTCGTTAGATAAAGAAAGTTTTGTACTGTTTTGTACTAACAATAAAAAGTTTTGTACCTGTCCCAAAATGTCCCAAATTCCACATTCTAATGCTGAACACTAAGGTCAAGTTGGAGTTCCACATAGACCGCTTTCTTTCAAAATCGTCTCATTAGATAAAGAAAGTTTTGTACGGTTTTGTACCAACAATAAACAGTTTTGTACCTGTCCCAAAATGTCCCAAATTCCACATTCTAATGCTGAACACTAAGGTCAAGGTGGAGTTCCACATAGCCCGATTTCATTGAAAATTGACTCGTTAGATAAGGAAAGTTTTGTACTGTTTTGTACCAACAATAAAAAGTTTTTTTCCTGTCCCAAAATGTCCCAAATTCCACATTCTAATGCTGAACACTAAGGTCAAGATGGAATTCCACATAGACCGATTTCTTTCAAAATCGTCTCATTAGATAAAGAAAGTTTTGTACTGTTTTGTAAAAACAATAAAAAGTTTTGTACCTGTCCCAAAATGTCCCAAATTCCACATTCTAATGCTGAACACTAAGGTCAAGTTGGAGTTCCACATAGCCCAATTTCTTTCAAAATTGTCTCATTAGATAAAGAAAGTTTTGTACATTTTTGTACCAACAATAAAAAGTTTTGTAAATGTCCCAAAATGTCCCAAATTCCACATTCTAATGCTGAACACTAAGGTCAAGACGAAATTCCACATAGACCGATTTCTTTCAAAATCGTCTCATTAGATAAAGAAAGTTTTGTACGGTTTTGTACCAACAATAAAAAGTTTTGTACCTGTCGCAAAATGTCCCAAATTCCACATTCTAATGCTGAACACTAAGGTCAAGTTTGAGTTCCACATACCCCAATTTCTTTCAAAATTGTCTCATTAGATAAAGAAAGATTTGTACTGTTTTGTACCAATAATAAAAAGTTTCGTACCTGTCCCAAAATGTCCCAAATTCTACATTCTAATGCTGAACACTAGGGTCAAGTTGGAGTTCAACATAGCCCGATTTCTTTCAAATTCGTCTGATTAGATAAAGAAAGTTTTGTACGGTTTTGTACCAACAATAAAAAGTTTTGTACCTGTCCCAAAATGTACCAAATTCCACATTCTATTGCTGAACACTAAGGTTATTTTGGAGTTCCACATTCCCCAATTTCTTTCAAAATTTCTCATTAGATAAAGAAAGTTTTGTACTGTTTTCTACCAATAATAAAAAGTTCTGTACCTGTCCCAAAATGTCCCAAATTCCACATTCTAATGCTGAACACTAAGGTCAAGTTGGAATTTCACATAGCCCGATTTCTTTCAATATTGTCTCATTAGATAAAGAAAGTTTTGTACTGTTTTGTAGCAACAATAAAAAGTTTCGTACCTGTCCCAAAATGTCCCAAAATCCACATTCTAATGCTGAACACTAAGGTCAAGTTGGAGTTCCACATAGACCGCTTTCTTTCAAAATCGTCTCATTGGATAAAGAAAGTTTTGTACAGTTTTGTACCAAAAATAAACAGTTTTGTACCTGTCCCAAAATGTCCCAAATTCCACATTCTAATGCTGACCACTAAGGTCAAGTTGGAGTTCCACATAGCCCGATTTCATTCAAAATTGTCTCATTAGATAAAGAAAGTTTTGTACTGTTTTGTACCAACAATAAAAAGTTTTTTTCCTGTCCCAAAATGTCCCAAATTCCACAATCTAATGCTGAACACTAAGGTCAAGATGGAATTCCACATAGACCGATTTCTTTCAAAATGGTCTCATTAGATAAAATTTTGTACGGTTTTGTACCAACAATAAAAAGTTTTGTACCTGTCCCAAAATGTACCAAATTCCACATTCTAATGCTGAACACTAACGTCAAGTTGGAATTTTACATAGCCCGATTTCTTTCAATATTGTCTCATTAGATAAAGAAAGTTTTGTACTGTTTTGTACCAACAATAAAAAGTTTTGTACCTGTCCCAAATTTCCCAAATTCCACATTCTAATGCTGAACACTAAGGTCGAGTTGGAGTTCCACATAGACCAATTTCTTTCAAAATTGTCTCATTAGATAAAGAAAGTTTTGTACTCTTTTGTACCAATAATAAAAAGTTTCGTACCTGTCCCAAAATGTCCCAAATTCTACATTCTAATGCTGAACACTAGGGTCAAGTTGGAGTTCAACATAGCCCGATTTCTTTCAAAATCGTCTGATTAGGTAAAGAAAGTTTTGTACGGTTTTGTACCAACAATAAAAAGTTTTGTACCTGTCCCAAAATGTACCAAATTCCACATTCTATTGCTGAACACTAAGGTTAATTTGGAGTTCCACATAGCCCAATTTCTTTCAATATTGTCTCATTAGATAAGGAAAGTTTTGTACTGTTTTGTACGGACAATAAAAAGTTTTGTACCTGTCCCAAAATGTACAAAATTCCACATTCTAATGCTGAACACTAAGGTCAAGTTGGAGTTCTACATACCCCAATTTCTTTTAAAATTGTCTCATTAGATAAAGAAAGTTTTTTACTGTTTTGTACTAACAATAAAAAGTTTTGTACCAGTCCCAAAATGTCCCAAATTCCACATTCTAATCCTGAACACTAAGGTCAAGTTGGAGTTCCACATAGCCCGATTTCTTTCAATATTGTCTCATTAGATAAGGAAAGTTTTGTACTGTTTTGTACGAACAATAAAAAGTTTTGTACCTGTCCCAAAATGTCCCAAATTCCACATTCTAATGCTGAACACTAAGGTCAAGTTGGAGTTCTACATACCCCAATTTCTTTTAAAATTGTCTCATTAGATAAAGAAAGTTTTTTACTGTTTTGTACTAACAATAAAAAGTTTTGTACCAGTCCCAAAATGTCCCAAATTCAAACTTCTAATTTGAGAAACATAGAGAAATCTCAGTCCTATTAACACATATATCAATGATAGTGGTCCCATTTGATAAAGAAAGCTTTGTACTGTTTTGTACCAACAATAAAAAGTTTTGTACCTGTCCCAAAATATCCCAAATTCCACATTCTAATGCTGGACACTAAGGTCAAGTTGGAGTTCCACACAGCCCAATTTCTTTCAAAGTTGTCTCATTAGATAAAGAAAGTTTTGTACTGTTTTGTACCAATAATAAAAAGTTTCGTACCTGTCCCAAAATGTCCCAAATTCCACGTTCTAATGCTGAACTCTAAGGTCACCTTGGAGTTCCACATAGCCCGATTTCTTTCAATATTGTCTCATTAGATAAAGAAAGTTTTGTACGGTTTTGTACCAACCAAAAAAAGTTTCGTACCTGTCCCAAAATGTCCCAAAATTCCACATTCTAATGCTGAACACTAAGGTCAATTTGGAGTTCTACATGGCCCAATTTCTTTCAAAATTGTCTCATTAGATAAAGAAAGTTTTGTACTGTTTTGTACGAACAACAAAAAGTTTTGTACCTGTCCCAAAATGTCCCAAATTCCACATTCTAACTGAACAGTAAGGTCAAGATGGAATTCCACATAGACCGATTTCTTTCAAAATCGTCTCATTAGATAAGGAAAGTTTTGTACGGTTTTGTACCAAGAATAAAAAGTTTTGTACCTGTCCCAAAATGTCCCAAATTCCACATTCTAATGCTGAACACTAAGGTCAAGTTGGAGTTCCACATAGCCCGATTTCTTTCAATATTTTCTCATTAGATAAGGAAAGTTTTGTACTGTTTTGTACGAACAATAAAAAGTTTTGTACCTGTACCAAAAATTCCCAAATTCCACATTCTAATGCTGAACACTAAGGTCAAGTTGGAGTTCTACATACCCCAATTTCTTTTAAAATTGTCTCATTAGATAAAGAAAGTTTTTTACTGTTTTGTACTAACAATAAAAAGTTTTGTACCAGTCCCAAAATGTCCCAAATTCCACATTCTAATCCTGAACACTAAGGTCAAGTTGGAGTTCCACATAGCCCGATTTCTTTCAATATTGTCTCATTAGATAAAGAAAGTTTTGTACTGTTTTGTACGAACAACAAAAAGTTTTGTACCTGTCCCAAAATGTCCCAAATTCCACATTCTAACTGAACACTAAGGTCAAGATGGAATTCCACATAGACCGATTTCTTTCAAAATTGTCTCAAAAGATAAAGAAAGTTTTGTACGGTTTTGTACCAAGAATAAAAAGTTTTGTACCTGTCCCAAATTGTCCCAAATTCCACATTCTATTACTGAACACTAAGGTCAAGTTGGAGTTCCAGATAGCCCGATTTCTTTCAATATTGTCTCATTAGATAAAGAAAGTTTTGTACTGTTTTGTACGAACAATAAAAAGTTTTGTACCTGTCCCAAAATGTCCCAAATTTTACATTCTAATGCTGAATACTAAGGTCAAGTTGGAGTTCTACATACCCCAATTTCTTTCAAAATTGTCTCATTGGATAAAGAAAGTTTTGTACTGTTTTGTACTAACAATAAAAAGTTTTGTACCAGTCCCAAAATGTCCCAAATTCAAACTTCTAATTTGAGAAACATAAAGAAATCTCAGTCCCATTAACACATATATCAATGATAATGGTCCCATTTGATAAAGAAAGTTTTGTACTGTTTTGTACCAACAATAAAAAGTTTTGTAAATGTCCCAAAATGTCCCAAATTCCACATTCTAATGCTGAACACTAAGGTCAAGATGAAATTCCACATAGACCGATTTCTATCAAAATCGTCTCATTAGAGAAAGAAAGTTTTGTACGGTTTTGTACCAACAATAAAAAGTTTTGTACCTGTCGCAAAATGTCCCAAATTCCACATTCTAATGCTGAACACTAAGGTCAAGTTTGAGTTCCACATACCCCAATTTCTTTCAAAATTGTCTCATTAGATAAAGAAAGATTTCTACTGTTTTGTACCAATAATAAAAAGTTTCGTACCTGTCCCAAAATGTCCCAAATTCTACATTCTAATGCTGAACACTAGGGTCAAGTTGGAGTTCAACATAGCCCGATTTCTTTCAAAATCGTCTGATTAGATAAAGAAAGTTTTGTACGGTTTTCTACCAACAGTAAAAAGTTTTGTACCTGTCCCAAAATGTACCAAATTCCACATTCTATTGCGGAACACTAAGGTTAATTTGGAGTTCCACATAGCCCAATTTCTTTCAAAATTTCTCATTAGATAAAGAAAGTTTTGTACTGTTTTGTACCAACAATAAAAAGTTTCGTACCTGTCCCAAAATGTCCCAAATTCTACATTCTAATGCTGAACACTAGGGTCAAGTTGGAGTTCAACATAGCCCGATTTCTTTCAAAATCGTCTGATTAGATAAAGAAAGTTTTGTACTGTTTTGTACCAACAACAAAAAGTTCTGTACCTGTCCCAAAATGTACCAAATTCCACATTCTAATGCTGAACACTAACGTCAAGTTGGAATTTCACATAGCCCGATTTCTTTCAATATTGTCTCATTAGATAAAGAAACTTTTTTACTGTTTTGTACCAATAATAAAAAGTTCTGTACCTGTCGCAAAATGTCCCAAAATCCACATTCTATCTGAACACTAAGGTCAAGTTGGAGATCCACATAGACCGCTTTCTTTCAAAATCGTCTCATTAGATAAAGAAAGTTTTGTACGGTTTTGTACCAACAATAAACAGTTTTGTACCTGTCCCAAAATGTCCCAAATTCCACATTCTAATGCTGACCACTAAGGTCAAGTTGGAGTTCCACATAGCCCGATTTCATTCAAAATTGTCTCATTAGATAAAGAAAGTTTTGTACTGTTTTGTACCAACAATAAAAAGTTTTTTTCCTGTCCCAAAATGTCCCAAATTCCACATTCTAATGCTGAACACTAAGGTCAAGATGGAATTCCACATAGACCGATTTCTTTCAAAATCGTCTCATTAGATAATATTTTGTACGCTTTTGTACCAAGAATAAAAAGTTTTGTACCTGTCCCAAAATGTACCAAATTCCACATTCTAATGCTGAACACTAACGCCAAGTTGGAATTTTACATAGCCCGATTTCTTTCAATATTGTCTCATTAGATAAAGAAAGTTCTGTACTGTTTTGTACCAACAATAAAAAGTTTTGTACCTGTCCCAAAATGTCCCAAATTCCACATTCTAATGCTGAACACCAAGGTCAAGTTGTAGTTCCACATAGCCCAATTTCTTTCAAAATTGTCTCATTAGATAAAGAAAGTTTTGTACTGTTTTGTACCAATAATAAAAAGTTTCGTACCTGTCCCAAAATGTCCCAAATTCTACATTCTAATGCTGAACACTAGGGTCAAGTTGGAGTTCAACATAGCCCGATTTCTTTCAAAATCGTCTGATTAGATAAAGAATGTTTTGTACGGTTTTGTACCAACAAAAAAAAATTTGTACCTGTCCCAAAATGTACCAAATTCCACATTCTATTGCTGAAAACTAAGGTTAATTTGGGGTTCCACATAGCCCAATTTCTTTCAAAATTTCTCGTTAGATAAAGAAAGTTTTGTACTGTTTTGTACTAACAATAAAAAGTTTTGTACCTGTCCCAAAATGTCCCAAATTCCACATTCTAATGCTGAACACTAAGGTCAAGTTGGAGTTCCACATAGACCGCTTTCTTTCAAAATCGTCTCATTAGATAAAGAAAGTTTTGTACGGTTTTGTACCAACAATAAACAGTTTTGTACCTGTCCCAAAATGTCCCAAATTCCACATTCTAATGCTGAACACTAAGGTCAAGGTGGAGTTCCACATAGCCCGATTTCATTGAAAATTGACTCGTTAGATAAGGAAAGTTTTGTACTGTTTTGTACCAACAATAAAAAGTTTTTTTCCTGTCCCAAAATGTCCCAAATTCCACATTCTAATGCTGAACACTAAGGTCAAGATGGAGTTCTACATACCCCAATTTCTTTTAAAATTGTCTCATTAGATAAAGAAAGTTTTTTACTGTTTTGTACTAACAATAAAAAGTTTTGTACCAGTCCCAAAATGTCCCAAATTCAAACTTCTAATTTGAGAAACATAAAGAAATCTCAGTCCTATTAACACATATATCAATGATAGTGGTCCCATTTGATAAAGAAAGCTTTGTACTGTTTTGTACCAACAATAAAAAGTTTTGTACCTGTCCCAAAATATCCCAAATTCCACATTCTAATGCTGGACACTAAGGTCAAGTTGGAGTTCCACACAGCCCAATTTCTTTCAAAGTTGTCTCATTAGATAAAGAAAGTTTTGTACTGTTTGTACCAATAATAAAAAGTTTCGTACCTGTCCCAAAATGTCCCAAATTCCACATTCTAATGCTGAACTCTAAGGTCACCTTGGAGTTCCACATAGCCCGATTTCTTTCAATATTGTCTCATTAGATAAAGAAAGTTTTGTACGGTTTTGTACCAACCAAAAAAAGTTTCGTACCTGTCCCAAAATGTCCCAAAATTCCACATTCTAATGCTGAACACTAAGGTCAATTTGGAGTTCTACATGGCCCAATTTCTTTCAAAATTGTCTCATTAGATAAAGAAAGTTTTGTACTGTTTTGTACGAACAACAAAAAGTTTTGTACCTGTCCCAAAATGTCCCAAATTCCACATTCTAACTGAACAGTAAGGTCAAGATGGAATTCCACATAGACCGATTTCTTTCAAAATCGTCTCATTAGATAAGGAAAGTTTTGTACGGTTTTGTACCAAGAATAAAAAGTTTTGTACCTGTCCCAAAATGTCCCAAATTCCACATTCTAATGCTGAACACTAAGATCAAGTTGGAGTTCCACATAGCCCGATTTCTTTCAATATTGTCTCATTAGATAAGGAAAGTTTTGTACTGTTTTGTACGAACAATAAAAAGTTTTGTACCTGTCCCAAAAATTCCCAAATTCCACATTCTAATGCTGAACACTAAGGTCAAGTTGGAGTTCTACATACCCCAATTTCTTTTAAAATTGTCTCATTAGATAAAGAAAGTTTTTTACTGTTTTGTACTAACAATAAAAAGTTTTGTACCAGTCCCAAAATGTCCCAAATTCCACATTCTAATCCTGAACACTAAGGTCAAGTTGGAGTTCCACATAGCCCGATTTCTTTCAATATTGTCTCATTAGATAAAGAAAGTTTTGTACTGTTTTGTACGAACAACAAAAAGTTTTGTACCTGTCCCAAAATGTCCCAAATTCCACATTCTAACTGAACACTAAGGTCAAGATGGAATTCCACATAGACCGATTTCTTTCAAAATTGTCTCATTAGATAAAGAAAGTTTTGTACGGTTTTGTACCAAGAATAAAAAGTTTTGTACCTGTCCCAAATTGTCCCAAATTCCACATTCTATTACTGAACACTAAGGTCAATTTGGAGTTCCAGATAGCCCGATTTCTTTCAATATTGTCTCATTAGATAAAGAAAGTTTTGTACTGTTTTGTACGAACAATAAAAAGTTTTGTACCTGTCCCAAAATGTCCCAAATTTTACATTCTAATGCTGAATACTAAGGTCAAGTTGGGGTTCTACATACCCCAATTTCTTTCAAAATTGTCTCATTGGATAAAGAAAGTTTTGTACTGTTTTGTACTAACAATAAAAAGTTTTGTACCAGTCCCAAAATGTCCCAAATTCAAACTTCTAATTTGAGAAACATAAAGAAATATCAGTCCCATTAACACATATATCAATGATAATGGTCCCATTTGATAAAGAAAGTTTTGTACTGTTTTGTACCAACAATAAAAAGTTTTGTAAATGTCCCAAAATGTCCCAAATTCCACATTCTAATGCTGAACACTAAGGTCAAGATGAAATTCCACATAGACCGATTTCTATCAAAATCGTCTCATTAGATAAAGAAAGTTTTGTACGGTTTTGTACCAACAATAAAAAGTTTTGTACCTGTCGCAAAATGTCCCAAATTCCACATTCTAATGCTGAACACTAAGGTCAAGTTTGAGTTCCACATACCCCAATTTCTTTCAAAATTGTCTCATTAGATAAAGAAAGATTTCTACTGTTTTGTACCAATAATAAAAAGTTTCGTACCTGTCCCAAAATGTCCCAAATTCTACATTCTAATGCTGAACACTAGGGTCAAGTTGGAGTTCAACATAGCCCGATTTCTTTCAAAATCGTCTGATTAGATAAAGAAAGTTTTGTACGGTTTTCTACCAACAGTAAAAAGTTTTGTACCTGTCCCAAAATGTACCAAATTCCACATTCTATTGCGGAACACTAAGGTTAATTTGGAGTTCCACATAGCCCAATTTCTTTCAAAATTTCTCATTAGATAAAGAAAGTTTTGTACTGTTTTGTACCAACAATAAAAAGTTCTGTACCTGTCCCAAATTGTCCCAAATTCCACATTCTAATGCTGAACACTAAGGTCAAGTTGGAATTTCACATAGCCCGATTTCTTTCAATATTGTCTCATTAGATAAAGAAAGTTTTGTACTGTTTTGTACCAACAATAAAAAGTTTCGTACCTGTCCCAAAATGTCCCAAAATCCACATTCTAGTGCTGAACACTAAAATCAAGTTGGAGTTCCACATAGACTGCTTTCTTTCAAAATCGTCTCATTAGATAAAGAAAGTTTTGTACGGTTTTGTACCAACAATAAAAAGTTTTTTCCTGTTCCAAAATGTCCCAAATTCCACATTCTAATGCTGAACACTAAGGTCAAGATGGAATTCCACATAGACCGATTTCTTTCAAAATCGTCTCATTAGATAAAATTTTGTACGGTTTTGTACCAACAATAAAAAGTTTTGTACCTGTCCCAAAATGTGCCAAATTCCAGATTCTATTGCAGAACACTAAGGTTAATTTGGAGTTCCACATAGCCCAATTTCTTTCAAAATTTCTCATTAGATAAAGAAAGTTTTGTACTGTTTTGTACCAACAATAAAAAGTTCTGTACCTGTCCCAAAATGTCCCAAATTCCACATTCTAATGCTGAACACTAAGGTCAAGTTGGAGTTCCACATAGCCCGATTTCATTCAAAATTGTCTCATTAGATAAAGAAAGTTTTGTACTGTTTTGTACCAACAATAAAAAGTTTTTTTCCTGTTCCAAAATGTCCCAAATTCCACATTCTAATGCTGAACACTAAGGTCAACATGGAATTCCACATAAACCGATTTCTTTCAAAATCGTCTCATTAGATAAAATTTTGTACGGTTTTCTACCAACAATAAAAAGTTTTGTACCTGTCCCAAAATGTCCCAAATTCCACATTCTAATGCTGAACACTAAGGTCAAGTTGGAGTTCCACATAGCCCAATTTCTTTCAAAATTGTCTCATTAGATAAAGAAAGTTTTGTACTGTGTTGTATCAACAATAAAAAGTTTTGTTCCTGTCCCAAAATGTCCCAAATTCTACATTGTAATACTGAACACTAAGGTCAAGTTAGAGTTCCACATAGCCCGATTTCTTTCAAAATTGTCTAATTAGAAAAAGAAAGATTTGTACTGTTTTGTACCAACAATAGAGAGGTTTGTACCTGTCCAAAAATGTCCCAAATTCCACATTCTAATGCTGAACACTAAGATCAAGTTGGAGTTCCACGTAGCCTGATTCCTTTCAAAATCGTCTCATTAGATAAAGGAAGTTTTGTATGGTTTTGCACCTACAATAAAAAGTTTTGTACCTGTCCCAAAATGTCCCAAATTCCACATTCTAATGCTGAACACTAAGGTAAATTTGCAGTTCCACATAGCCCGATTTCTTTGAAAATTTCTCATTAGATAACGAAAGTTTTGTACTGTATTGTACCAACAATAAAAAGTTTTGTACCTGTCCCGAAATGTCCCAGATTCCACTTTCTAATGCTGAACACTAAGGTCAAGTTAAAGTTCCACATAGCCCAATTTCTTTCAAAATTGTCTCATTAGATAAAGAAAGTTTTGCACTGTTTTGTACCAACAATAAAAAGTTTCGTACCTGTCCCAAAATGTCCCAAATTCCACATTCTATTGCTGAACACTAAGGTCAAGGTGGAGTTCTACATAGCCCGATTTCCTTCAACATCGTGTCATTAGATAAAGAAAGTTTTGTACGCTTTTGTACCAACAATAAAAAGTTTTGTACCAGTCCCAAAATGTCCCAAATTTAGATTTTTTTGTGGAACTACAACTTGACCTCTGAGTTCCACATTCGCCGATTTGCATCAAAATGCCCTCATTACATAAAGAAAGTTTTGTACTGTTTTGTACTAACAATAAAAAGTTTTGTACCAGTCCCAAAATGTCCCAAATTCAAACTTTTAATTTGAGAAACATAAGGAAATCTCAGTCCCATTAACACATATATCAATGATAATGGTCCCATTTGATAAAGAAAGTTTTGTACTGTTTTGTACCAACAATAAAAAGTTTTGTACCTGTCCCAAAATGTCCCAAATTCCACACTCTATTGCTGAACTCTAAGGTCAACTTGGAGTTCCACATAGCCCGATTTCTTTCAATATTGTCTCATTAGATAAAGAAAGTTTTGTACGGTTTCGTACCAACCATAAAAAGTTTCGTACCTCTCCCAAAATGTCCTAAATTCCACATTCTAATGCTGAACACTAAGGTCAATTTGGAGTTCTACATGGCCCAATTTCTTTCAAAATTGTCTCATTAGATAAAGAAAGTTTTGTACTGTTTTGTACGAACAACAAAAAGTTTTGTACCTGTCCCAAAATGTCCCAAATTCCACATTCTAACTGAACAGTAAGGTCAAGATGGAATTCCACATAGACCGATTTCTTTCAAAATCGTCTCATTAGATAAGGAAAGTTTTGTACGGTTTTGTACCAAGAATAAAAAGTTTTGTACCTGTCCCAAAATGTCCCAAATTTCACATTCTAATGCTGAACACTAAGGTCAAGGTGGAGTTCCACATAGCCCGATTTCTTTCAATATTGTCTCATTAGATAAGGAAAGTTTTGTACTGTTTTGTACGAACAATAAAAAGTTTTGTACCTGTCCCAAAATGTCCCAAATTCCACATTCTAATGCTGAACACTAAGGTCAAGTTGGAGTTCTACATACCCCAATTTCTTTTAAAATTGTCTCATTAGATAAAGAAAGTTTTTACTGTTTTGTACTAACAATAAAAAGTTTTGTACCAGTCCCAAAATGTACCAAATTCAAACTTCTATTTTGAGAAACATAAAGAAATCTCAGTCCTATTAACACATATATCAATGATAATGGTCCCATTTGATAAAGAAAGTTTTCTACTCTTTTGTACCAACAATAAAAAGTTTTGTACCTGTCCCAAAATATCCCAAATTCCACATTCTAATGCTGAAAACTAAGGTCAAGATGGAGTTCCACATAGCCCGATTTCTTTCAATATTGTCTCATTAGATAAAGAAAGATTTGCACTGTTTTGTACCAACAATAAAAAGTTTTGTACCTGTCCCAAAATATCCCAAATTCCACATTCTAATGCTGAACACTAAGGTCAATTTGGAGTTGTACATGGCGCAATTTCTTTCAAAATTGTCTCATTAGATAAAGAAATTTTTGTACTGTTTTGTACGAACAACCAAAAGTTTTGTACCTGTCCTAAAATGTCCCAAATTCCACATTCTAATGCTGAACACTAAGGTCAAGATGGAGTTCCACATAGCCCGATTTCTTTCAATATTGTCTCATTACATAAAGAAAGTTTTGCACTGTTTTGTACCAACAATAAAAAGTTTTGTACCTGTCCCAAAATATCCCAAATTCCACATTCTAATGCTGAACACTAAGGTTAATTTGGAGTTCTACATGGCCCAATTTCTTTCAAAATTGTCTCATTAGATAAAGAGAGTTTTGTACTGTTTTGTACGGACAACAGAAAGTTTTGTACCTGTCCCAAAATGTACCAAATTCCACATTCTAATGCTGAACACTAACGTCAAGTTGGAATTTTACATAGCCCTATTTCTTTCAATATTGTCTCATTAGATAAAGAAAGTTCTGTACTGTTTTGTACCAACAATAAAAAGTTTCGTACCTGTCCCAAAATGTCCCAAAATCCACATTCTAATGCTGAACACTAAGGTCAAGTTGGAGTTCCACATAGACCGCTTTCTTTCAAAATCGTCTCATTAGATAAAGAAAGTTTTGTACGGTTTTGTACCAACAATAAAAAGTTTTGTACCTGTCGCAAAATGTCCCAAATTCCACATTCTAATGCTGAACACTAAGGTCAAGTTTGAGTTCCACATACCCCAATTTCTTTCAAAATTGTCTCATTAGATAAAGAAAGATTTGTACTGTTTTGTACCAATAATAAAAAGTTTCGTACCTGTCCCAAAATGTCCCAAATTCTACATTCTAATGCTGAACACTAGGGTCAAGTTGGAGTTCAACATAGCCCGATTTCTTTCAAAATCGTCTGATTAGATAAAGAAAGTTTTGTACGGTTTTCTACCAACAATAAAAAGTTTTGTACCTGTCCCAAAATGTACCAAATTCCACATTCTATTGCTGAACACTAAGGTTAATTTTGAATTCCACATACCCCAATTTCTTTCAAAATTTCTCATTAGATAAAGAAAGTTTTGTACTGTTTTGTACCAACAATAAAAAGTTCTGTACCTGTCCCAAATTGTCCCAAATTCCACATTCTAATGCTGAACACTAAGGTCAAGTTGGAATTTCAAATAGCCCGATTTCTATCAATATTGTCTCATTAGATAAAGAAAGTTTTGTACTGTTTTGTACCAACAATAAAAAGTTTCGTACCTGTCCCAAAATGTCCCAAAATCCACATTCTAATGCTGAACACCAAGGTCAAGTTGGAGCTCCACATAGCCCAATTTCTTTCAAAATTGTCTCATTAGATAAAGAAAGTTTTGTACTGTTTTGTACCAAGAATAAAAAGTTTCGTACCTGTCCAAAAATGTCCCAAGTTCCACATTCTAATGCTGACCACTAAGGTCAAGTTGGAGTTCCACATAGCCCGATTTCATTCAAAATTGTCTCATTAGATAAAGAAAGTTTTGTACTGTTTTGTACCAACAATAAAAAGTTTTTTTCCTGTTCCAAAATGTCCCAAATTCCACATTCTAATGCTGAACACTAAGGTCAAGATGGAATTCCACATAGACCGATTTCTTTCAAAATCGTCTCATTAGATAAAATTTTGTACGGTTTTGTACCAACAATAAAAAGTTTTGTACCTGTCCCAAAATGTGCCAAATTCCAGATTCTATTGCTGAACACTAAGGTTAATTTGGAGTTCCACATAGCCCAATTTCTTTCAAAATTTCTCATTAGATAAAGAAAGTTTTGTACTGTTTTGTACCAACAATAAAAAGTTCTGTACCTGTCCCAAAATGTCCCAAATTCCACATTCTAATGCTAAACACTAAGGTCAAGTTGGAGTTCCACATAGCCCGATTTCATTCAAAATTGTCTCATTAGATAAAGAAAGTTTTGTACTGTTTTGTACCAACAATAAAAAGTTTTTTTCCTGTTCCAAAATGTCCCAAATTCCACATTCTAATGCTGAACACTAAGGTCAACATGGAATTCCACATAAACCGATTTCTTTCAAAATCGTCTCATTAGATAAAATTTTGTACGGTTTTCTACCAACAATAAAAAGTTTTGTACCTGTCCCAAAATGTCCCAAATTCCACATTCTAATGCTGAACACTAAGGTCAAGTTGGAGTTCCACATAGCCCAATTTCTTTCAAAATTGTCTCATTAGATAAAGAAAGTTTTGTACTGTGTTGTATCAACAATAAAAAGTTTTGTTCCTGTCCCAAAATGTCCCAAATTCTACATTGTAATACTGAACACTAAGGTCAAGTTAGAGTTCCACATAGCCCGATTTCTTTCAAAATTGTCTAATTAGAAAAAGAAAGATTTGTACTGTTTTGTACCAACAATAGAGAGGTTTGTACCTGTCCCAAAATGTCCCAAATTCCACATTCTAATGCTGAACACTAAGATCAAGTTGGAGTTCCGCGTAGCCTGATTCCTTTCAAAATCGTCTCATTAGATAAAGGAAGTTTTGTATGGTTTTGCACCTACAATAAAAAGTTTTGTACCTGTCCCAAAATGTCCCAAATTCCACATTCTAATGCTGAACACTAAGGTAAATTTGCAGTTCCACATAGCCCGATTTCTTTGAAAATTTCTCATTAGATAACGAAAGTTTTGTACTGTATTGTACCAACAATAAAAAGTTTTGTACCTGTCCCGAAATGTCCCAGATTCCACTTTCTAATGCTGAACACTAAGGTCAAGTTAAAGTTCCACATAGCCCAATTTCTTTCAAAATTGTCTCATTAGATAAAGAAAGTTTTGCACTGTTTTGTACCAACAATAAAAAGTTTCGTACCTGTCCCAAAATGTCCCAAATTCCACATTCTATTGCTGAACACTAAGGTCAAGGTGGAGTTCTACATAGCCCGATTTCCTTCAAAATCGTGTCATTAGATAAAGAAAGTTTTGTACGGTTTTGTACCAACAATAAAAAGTTTTGTACCAGTCCCAAAATGTCCCAAATTTAGATTTTTGTGTGGAACTACAACTTGACCTCTGAGTTCCACATTCGCCGATTTGCATCAAAATGCCCTCATTACATAAAGAAAGTTTTGTACTGTTTTGTACTAACAATAAAAAGTTTTGTACCAGTCCCAAAATGTCCCAAATTCAAACTTTTAATTTGAGAAACATAAAGAAATCTCAGTCCCATTAACACATATATCAATGATAATGGTCCCATTTGATAAAGAAAGTTTTGTACTGTTTTGTACCAACAATAAAAAGTTTTGTACCTGTCCCAAAATGTCCCAAATTCCACACTCTAATGCTGAACTCTAAGGTCAACTTGGAGTTCCACATAGCCCGATTTCTTTCAATATTGTCTCATTAGATAAAGAAAGTTTTGTACGGTTTCGTACCAACCATAAAAAGTTTCGTACCTCTCCCAAAATGTCCTAAATTCCACATTCTAATGCTGAACACTAAGGTCAATTTGGAGTTCTACATGGCTCAATTTCTTTCAAAATTGTCTCATTAGATAAAGAAAGTTTTGTACTGTTTTGTACGAACAACAAAAAGTTTTGTACCTGTCCCAAAATGTCCCAAATTCCACATTCTAACTGAACAGTAAGGTCAAGATGGAATTCCACATAGACCGATTTCTTTCAAAATCGTCTCATTAGATAAGGAAAGTTTTGTACGGTTTTGTACCAAGAATAAAAAGTTTTGTACCTGTCCCAAAATGTCCCAAATTCCACATTCTAATGCTGAACACTAAGGTCAAGGTGGAGTTCCACATAGCCCGATTTCTTTCAATATTGTCTCATTAGATAAGGAAAGTTTTGTACTGTTTTGTACGAACAATAAAAAGTTTTGTACCTGTCCCAAAATGTCCCAAATTCCACATTCTAATGCTGAACACTAAGGTCAAGTTGGAGTTCTACATACCCCAATTTCTTTTAAAATTGTCTCATTAGATAAAGAAAGTTTTTTACTGTTTTGTACTAACAATAAAAAGTTTTGTACCAGTCCCAAAATGTACCAAATTCAAACTTCTATTTTGAGAAACATAAAGAAATCTCAGTCCTATTAACACATATATCAATGATAATGGTCCCATTTGATAAAGAAAGTTTTCTACTCTTTTGTACCAACAATAAAAAGTTTTGTACCTGTCCCAAAATATCCCAAATTCCACATTCTAATGCTGAAAACTAAGGTCAAGATGGAGTTCCACATAGCCCGATTTCTTTCAATATTGTCTCATTAGATAAAGAAAGATTTGCACTGTTTTGTACCAACAATAAAAAGTTTTGTACCTGTCCCAAAATATCCCAAATTCCACATTCTAATGCTGAACACTAAGGTCAATTTGGAGTTGTACATGGCGCGATTTCTTTCAAAATTGTCTCATTAGATAAAGAAATTTTTGTACTGTTTTGTACGAACAACCAAAAGTTTTGTACCTGTCCTAAAATGTCCCAAATTCCACATTCTAATGCTGAACACTAAGGTCAAGATGGAGTTCCACATAGCCCGATTTCTTTCAATATTGTCTCATTACATAAAGAAAGTTTTGCACTGTTTTGTACCAACAATAAAAAGTTTTGTACCTGTCCCAAAATATCCCAAATTCCACATTCTAATGCTGAACACTAAGGTTAATTTGGAGTTCTACCTGGCCCAATTTCTTTCAAAATTGTCTCATTAGATAAAGAGAGTTTTGTACTGTTTTGTACGGACAACAGAAAGTTTTGTACCTGTCCCAAAATGTCCCAAATTCCACATTCTAACTGAACACTAAGATCAAGATGGAATTCCACATAGACCGATTTCTTTCAATATTGTCTCATTAGATAAAGAAAGTTTTGTACGGTTTTGTACCAAGAATAAAAAGTTTTGTACCTTTCCCAAAATGTCCCAAATTCCACATTCTAATGCTGAACACTAAGGTCAAGTTGGAGTTCCACATAGCCCGATTTCTTTCAATATTGTCTCATTAGATAAAGAAAGTTTTGTACTGTTTTGTACCAACAATAAAAAGTTTCGTATCTGTCCCAAAATGTCCCAAAATCCACATTCTAATGCTGAACACTAAGGTCAAGTTGGAGTTCCACATAGACCGCTTTCTTTCAAAATCGTCTCATTAGATAAAGAAAGTTTTGTACAGTTTTGTACCAACAATAAACAGTTTTGTATTTGTCCCAAAATGTCCCAAATTCCACATTCTAATGCTGAACACTAAGGTCAAGTTGGAGTTCCACATAGCCCGATTTCATTCAAAATTGTCTCATTAGATAAAGAAAGTTTTGTACTGCTTTGTACCAACAATAAAAAGTTTTTTCCTATCCCAAAATGTCCCAAATTCCACATTCTAATGCTGAAGACTAAGGTCAAGATGGAATTCCACATAGACCGATTTCTTTCAAAATCGTCTCATTAGATAAAATTTTGTACGGTTTTGTACCAACAATAAAAAGTTTTGTACCTGTCCCAAAATGTACCAAATTCCACATTCTAATGCTGAACACTAACGTCAAGTTGGAATTTTACATAGCCCGATTTCTTTCAATATTGTCTCATTAGATAAAGAAAGTTTTGTACTGTTTTGTAGCAACAATAAAAAGTTTTGTACATGTCCCAAAATGTCCCAAATTCCACATTCTAATGCTGAACACTAAGGTCAAGTTGGAGTTCCACATAGCCCAATTTCTTTCAAAATTTTCTCATTAGATAAAGAAAGTTTTGTACTGTGTTGTATCAACAATAAAAAGTTTTGTACCTGTCGCAAAATGTCCCAAATTCTACATTGTAATACTGAACACTAAGGTCAAGTTGGAATTCCACATAGCCCGATTTCTTTCAAAATTGTCTAATTAGATAAAGAAAGATTTGTACTGTTTTGTACCAACAAAAGAAAGGTTTGTACCTGTCCCAAAATGTCCCAAATTCCACATTCTAATGCTGAACACTAAGATCAAGTTGGAGTTCCACGTAGCCTGATTTCTTTCAAAATCGTCTCATTAGATAAAGGAAGTTTTGTATGGTTTTGCACCAACAATAAAAAGTTTTATACCTGTCCCAAAATGTCCCAAATTCCACATTCTAATCCTGAACACTAAGGTCAATTTGGAGTTGCACATAGCCCGATTTCTTTGAAAATTTCTCATTAGATAACGAAAGTTTTGTAGTGTATTGTACCAACAATAAAAAGTTTTGTACCTGTCCCGAAATGTCCCAGATTCCACATTCTGATGCTGAACACTAAAGTCAAGTTAAAGTTCCACATAGCCCAATTTCTTTCAAAATTGTCTCATTAGATAGAGAAAGTTTTGTACTGTTTTGTGCCAACAATAAAAAGTTTCGTACCTGTCCCAAAATGTCCCAAATTCCACATTCTATTGCTGAACACTAAGGTCAAGGTGGAGTTCCACATAGCCCGATTTCCTTCCAAATCGTTTCATTAGATAAAGAAAGTTTTGTACAGTTTTGCACCAACAATAAAAAGTTTTGTACCAGTCCCAAAATGTCCCAAATTTTAAATTTTAGTGTGGAACTCCAACTTGACCTCCGAGTTCTACATTCGCCGATTAGCATCAAAATGCCCTCATTACATAAAGAAAGATTTGTACTGTTTTGTACTAACAATAAAAAGTTTTGTACCAGTCCCAAAATGTCCCAAATTCAAACTTCTAATTTGAAAAACATAAAGAAATCTCAGTCCCATTAACACATATATCAATTATAATGGTCCCATTTGATAAAGAAAGTTTCGTACTGTTTTGTACCAACAATAAAAAGTTTTGTACCTGTCCCAAATGTCGGAAATTCCACATTCTAATGCTGAACACTAAGGTCAAGATGGAATTCCACATAGACCGATTTCTTTGAAAATCGTCTCATTAGATAAAATTTTGTACGGTTTTTTACCAACAATAAAAAGTTTTGTACCTGTCCCAAAATGTACCAAATTCCACATTCTAATGCTGAACACTAAGGTCAAGTTGGAATTCCACATAGCCCGATTTCTTTAAATATTGTCTCATTAGATAAAGAAAGTTTTGTACTGTTTTGTACCAACAATAAAAAGTTTTGTACCTGTCCCAAAATGTCCCAAATTCCACATTCTAATGCTGAACACTAAGGTCAAGTTGGAGTTCCACATAGCCCAATTTCTTTCAAAATTGTCTCATTAGATAAAGAAAGTTTTGTAGTGTTTTGTATCAACAATAAAAAGTCTTGTACCTGTCCCAAAATGTCCCAAATTCCACATTCTAATACTGAACACTATGGTCAAGTTAGAGTTCCACATAGCCCGATTTCTTTCAAAATTGTCTCATTAGATAAAGAAAGTTTTGTACTGTTTTGTACCAACAATAGAAAGGTTTGTACCTGTCCCAAAATGTCCCAAATTCCACATTCTAATGCTGAACACTAAGATCAAGTTGGAGTTCCACGTAGCCTGATTTCTTTCAAAATCGTCTCATTAGATAAAGGAAGTTTTGTATGGTTTTGCACCAACAATAAAAAGTTTTCTACCTGTCCCATAATGTCCAATATTCCACATTCTAATGCTGAACACTAAGGTCAATTTGGAGTTCCACATAGCCGAATTTCTTTGAAAATTTCTCATTAGATAAGGAAAGTTTTGTACTGTATTGTACCAGGAATAAAAAGTTTTGTACCTGTCCCGAAATGTCTTAGATTCCACATTGAAATGCTGAACACTAAGGTCAAGTTGGAGTTCCACATAGCCCAATTTCTTTCAAAATTGTCTCATTAGATAAAGAAAGTTTTGTACTGTTTTGTGCCAACAATAAAAAGTTTCGTACCTGTCCCAAAATGTCCCAAATTCCACATTCTATTGCTGAACACTAAGGTCAAGGTGGAGTTCCACATAGCCCGATTTCCTTCAAAATCGTGTCATTAGATAAAGAAAGTTTTGTACGGTTTTGCACCAACAATAAAAAGTTTTGTACCAGTCCCAAAATATCCCAAATTTTAGATTTTAGTGTGGAACTCCAACTTGACCTCTGAGTTCTACATTCGCCGATAAGCATCAAGATGCCCTCATTACATAAAGAAAGTATTGTACTGTTTTGTACTAACAATAAAAAGTTTTGTACCAGTCCCAAAATGTCCCAAATTCAAACTTCTAATTTGAAAAACATAAAGAAATCTCAGTCCCATTAACACATATATCAATGATAATGGTCCCATTTGATAAAGAAAGTTTTGTACTGTTTTGTACCAACAATAAACAGTTTTGTACCTGTCCCAAAATGTCCCAAATTCCACATTCTAATGCTGAACACTAAGGTCAAGTTGGAGTTCTACATACCCCAATTTCTTTCAAATTTGTCTCATTAGATAAAGAAAATTTTTTACTGTTTTGTACCAACAATAAAAAGTTTCGTACCTGTCCCAAAATGTCCCAAAATCCACATTCTAATGCTGAACACTAAGGTCAAGTTGGAGTTCTACATACCCCAATTTCTTTCAAATTTGTCTCATTAGATAAAAAAAATTTTTTACTGTTTTGTACCAACAATAAAAAGTTTCGTACCTGTCCCAAAATGTTCCAAAATCCACATTCTAATGCTGAACACTAAGGTCAAGTTTGAGTTCCACATACCCCAATTTCTTTCAAAATTGTCTCATTAGATAAAGAAAGATTTGTACTGTTTTGTACCAATAATAAAAAGTTTCGTACCTGTCCCAAAATGTCCCAAATTCTACATTCTAATGCTGAACACTAGGGTCAAGTTGGAGTTCAACATAGCCCGATTTCTTTCAAAATCGTCTGATTAGATAAAGAAAGTTTTGTACGGTTTTCTACCAACAATAAAAAGTTTTGTACCTGTCCCAAAATGTACCAAATTCCACATTCTATTGCTGAACACTAAGGTTAATTTGGAATTCCACATACCCCAATTTCTTTCAAAATTTCTCATTATATAAAGAAAGTTTTGTACTGTTTTGTACCAACAATAAAAAGTTCTGTACCTGTCCCAAATTGTCCCAAATTCCACATTCTAATGCTGAACACTAAGGTCAAGTTGGAATTTCACATAGCCCGATTTCTATCAATATTGTCTCATTAGATAAAGAAAGTTTTGTACTGTTTTGTACCAACAATAAAAAGTTTCGTACCTGTCCCAAAATGTCCCAAAATCCACATTCTAATGCTGAACACCAAGGTCAAGTTGGAGCTCCACATAGCCCAATTTCTTTCAAAATTGTCTCATTAGATAAAGAAAGTTTTGTACTGTTTTGTACCAAGAATAAAAAGTTTCGTACCTGTCCAAAAATGTCCCAAATTCCACATTCTAATGCTGACCACTAAGGTCAAGTTGGAGTTCCACATAGCCCGATTTCATTCAAAATTGTCTCATTAGATAAAGAAAGTTTTGTACTGTTTTGTACCAACAATAAAAAGTTTTTTTCCTGTTCCAAAATGTCCCAAATTCCACATTCTAATGCTGAACACTAAGGTCAAGATGGAATTCCACATAGACCGATTTCTTTCAAAATCGTCTCATTAGATAAAATTTTGTACGGTTTTGTACCAACAATAAAAAGTTTTGTACCTGTCCCAAAATGTGCCAAATTCCAGATTCTATTGCTGAACACTAAGGTTAATTTGGAGTTCCACATAGCCCAATTTCTTTCAAACTTTCTCATTAGATAAAGAAAGTTTTGTACTTTTTTGTACCAACAATAAAAAGTTCTGTACCTGTCCCAAAATGTCCCAAATTCCACATTCTAATGCTGAACACTAAGGTCAAGTTGGAGTTCCACATAGCCCGATTTCATTCAAAATTGTCTCATTAGATAAAGAAAGTTTTGTACTGTTTTGTACCAACAATAAAAAGTTTTTTTCCTGTTCCAAAATGTCCCAAATTCCACATTCTAATGCTGAACACTAAGGTCAACATGGAATTCCACATAAACCGATTTCTTTCAAAATCGTCTCATTAGATAAAATTTTGTACGGTTTTCTACCAACAATACAAAGTTTTGTACCTGTCCCAAAATGTCCCAAATTCCACATTCTAATGCTGAACACTAAGGTCAAGTTGGAGTTCCACATAGCCCAATTTCTTTCAAAATGGTCTCATTAGATAAAGAAAGTTTTGTACTGTGTTGTATCAACAATAAAAAGTTTTGTTCCTGTCCCAAAATGTCCCAAATTCTACATTGTAATACTGAACACTAAGGTCAAGTTAGAGTTCCACATAGCCCGATTTCTTTCAAAATTGTCTAATTAGAAAAAGAAAGATTTGTACTGTTTTGTACCAACAATAGAGAGGTTTGTACCTGTCCCAAAATGTCCCAAATTCCACATTCTAATGCTGAACACTAAGATCAAGTTGGAGTTCCACGTAGCCTGATTCCTTTCAAAATCGTCTCATTAGATAAAGGAAGTTTTGTATGGTTTTGCACCTACAATAAAAAGTTTTGTACCTGTCCCAAAATGTCCCAAATTCCACATTCTAATGCTGAACACTAAGGTAAATTTGCAGTTCCACATAGCCCGATTTCTTTGAAAATTTCTCATTAGATAACGAAAGTTTTGTACTGTATTGTACCAACAATAAAAAGTTTTGTACCTGTCCCGAAATGTCCCAGATTCCACTTTCTAATGCTGAACACTAAGGTCAAGTTAAAGTTCCACATAGCCCAATTTCTTTCAAAATTGTCTCATTACATAAAGAAAGTTTTGCACTGTTTTGTACCAACAATAAAAAGTTTCGTACCTGTCCCAAAATGTCCCAAATTCCACATTCTATTGCTGAACACTAAGGTCAAGGTGGAGTTCTACATAGCCCGATTTCCTTCAAAATCGTGTCATTAGATAAAGAAAGTTTTGTACGGTTTTGTACCAACAATAAAAAGTTTTGTACCAGTCCCAAAATGTCCCAAATTTAGATTTTTGTGTGGAACTACAACTTGACCTCTGAGTTCCACATTCGCCGATTTGCATCAAAATGCCCTCATTACATAAAGAAAGTTTTGTACTGTTTTGTACTAACAATAAAAAGTTTTGTACCAGTCCCAAAATGTCCCAAATTCAAACTTTTAATTTGAGAAACATAAAGAAATCTCAGTCCCATTAACACATATATCAATGATAATGGTCCCATTTGATAAAGAAAGTTTTGTACTGTTTTGTACCATCAATAAAAAGTTTTGTACCTGTCCCAAAATGTCCCAAATTCCACACTCTAATGCTGAACTCTAAGGTCAACTTGGAGTTCCACATAGCCCGATTTCTTTCAATATTGTCTCATTAGATAAAGAAAGTTTTGTACGGTTTCGTACCAACCATAAAAAGTTTCGTACCTCTCCCAAAATGTCCTAAATTCCACATTCTAATGCTGAACACTAAGGTCAATTTGGAGTTCTACATGGCCCAATTTCTTTCAAAATTGTCTCATTAGATAAAGAAAGTTTTGTACGGTTTTGTACCAAGAATAAAAAGTTTTGTACCTGTCCCAAAATGTCCCAAATTCCACATTCTAATGCTGAACACTAAGGTCAAGGTGGAGTTCCACATAGCCCGATTTCTTTCAATATTGTCTCATTAGATAAGGAAAGTTTTGTACTGTTTTGTACGAACAATATAAAGTTTTGTACCTGTCCCAAAATGTCCCAAATTCCACATTCTAATGCTGAACACTAAGGTCAAGTTGGAGTTCTACATACCCCAATTTCTTTTAAAATTGTCTCATTAGATAAAGAAAGTTTTTTACTGTTTTGTACTAACAATAAAAAGTTTTGTACCAGTCCCAAAATGTACCAAATTCAAACTTCTATTTTGAGAAACATAAAGAAATCTCAGTCCTATTAACACATATATCAATGATAATGGTCCCATTTGATAAAGAAAGTTTTCTACTCTTTTGTACCAACAATAAAAAGTTTTGTACCTGTCCCAAAATATCCCAAATTCCACATTCTAATGCTGAAAACTAAGGTCAAGATGGAGTTCCACATAGCCCGATTTCTTTCAATATTGTCTCATTAGATAAAGATTTGCACTGTTTTGTACCAACAATAAAAAGTTTTGTACCTGTCCCAAAATATCCCAAATTCCACATTCTAATGCTGAACACTAAGGTCAATTTGGAGTTGTACATGGCGCAATTTCTTTCAAAATTGTCTCATTAGATAAAGAAATTTTTGTACTGTTTTGTACGAACAACCAAAAGTTTTGTACCTGTCCTAAAATGTCCCAAATTCCACATTCTAATGCTGAACACTAAGGTCAAGTTGGAGTTCCACATAGCCCGATTTCTTTCAATATTGTCTCATTACATAAAGAAAGTTTTGCACTGTTTTGTACCAACAATAAAAAGTTTTGTACCTGTCCCAAAATATCGCAAATTCCACATTCTAATGCTGAGCACTAAGGTTAATTTGGAGTTCTACATGGCCCAATTTCTTTCAAAATTGTCTCATTAGATAAAGAGAGTTTTGTACTGTTTTGTACCAACCAAAAAAAGTTTCGTACCTGTCCCAAAATGTCCCAAAATTCCACATTCTAATGCTGAACACTAAGGTCAATTTGGAGTTCTACATGGCCCAATTTCTTTCAAAATTGTCTCATTAGATAAAGAAAGTTTTGTACTGTTTTGTACGAACAACAAAAAGTTTTGTACCTGTCCCAAAATGTCCCAAATTCCACATTCTAACTGAACAGTAAGGTCAAGATGGAATTCCACATAGACCGATTTCTTTCAAAATCGTCTCATTAGATAAGGAAAGTTTTGTACGGTTTTGTACCAAGAATAAAAAGTTTTGTACCTGTCCCAAAATGTCCCAAATTCCACATTCTAATGCTGAACACTAAGGTCAAGTTGGAGTTCCACATAGCCCGATTTCTTTCAATATTTTCTCATTAGATAAGGAAAGTTTTGTACTGTTTTGTACGAACAATAAAAAGTTTTACCTGTACCAAAAATTCCCAAATTCCACATTCTAATGCTGAACACTAAGGTCAAGTTGGAGTTCTACATACCCCAATTTCTTTTAAAATTGTCTCATTAGATAAAGAAAGTTTTTTACTGTTTTGTACTAACAATAAAAAGTTTTGTACCAGTCCCAAAATGTCCCAAATTCCACATTCTAATCCTGAACACTAAGGTCAAGTTGGAGTTCCACATAGCCCGATTTCTTTCAATATTGTCTCATTAGATAAAGAAAGTTTTGTACTGTTTTGTACGAACAACAAAAAGTTTTGTACCTGTCCCAAAATGTCCCAAATTCCACATTCTAACTGAACACTAAGGTCAAGATGGAATTCCACATAGACCGATTTCTTTCAAAATTGTCTCATTAGATAAAGAAAGTTTTGTACGGTTTTGTACCAAGAATAAAAAGTTTTGTACCTGTCCCAAATTGTCCCAAATTCCACATTCTATTACTGAACACTAAGGTCAAGTTGGAGTTCCAGATAGCCCGATTTCTTTCAATATTGTCTCATTAGATAAAGAAAGTTTTGTACTGTTTTGTACGAACAATAAAAAGTTTTGTACCTGTCCCAAAATGTCCCAAATTTTACATTCTAATGCTGAATACTAAGGTCAAGTTGGAGTTCTACATACCCCAATTTCTTTCAAAATTGTCTCATTGGATAAAGAAAGTTTTGTACTGTTTTGTACTAACAATAAAAAGTTTTGTACCAGTCCCAAAATGTCCCAAATTCAAACTTCTAATTTGAGAAACATAAAGAAATCTCAGTCCCATTAACACATATATCAATGATAATGGTCCCATTTGATAAAGAAAGTTTTGTACTGTTTTGTACCAACAATAAAAAGTTTTGTAAATGTCCCAAAATGTCCCAAATTCCACATTCTAATGCTGAACACTAAGGTCAAGATGAAATTCCACATAGACCGATTTCTATCAAAATCGTCTCATTAGAGAAAGAAAGTTTTGTACGGTTTTGTACCAACAATAAAAAGTTTTGTACCTGTCGCAAAATGTCCCAAATTCCACATTCTAATGCTGAACACTAAGGTCAAGTTTGAGTTCCACATACCCCAATTTCTTTCAAAATTGTCTCATTAGATAAAGAAAGATTTCTACTGTTTTGTACCAATAATAAAAAGTTTCGTACCTGTCCCAAAATGTCCCAAATTCTACATTCTAATGCTGAACACTAGGGTCAAGTTGGAGTTCAACATAGCCCGATTTCTTTCAAAATCGTCTGATTAGATAAAGAAAGTTTTGTACGGTTTTCTACCAACAGTAAAAAGTTTTGTACCTGTCCCAAAATGTACCAAATTCCACATTCTATTGCGGAACACTAAGGTTAATTTGGAGTTCCACATAGCCCAATTTCTTTCAAAATTTCTCATTAGATAAAGAAAGTTTTGTACTGTTTTGTACCAACAATAAAAAGTTCTGTACCTGTCCCAAATTGTCCCAAATTCCACATTCTAATGCTGAACACTAAGGTCAAGTTGGAATTTCACATAGCCCGATTTCTTTCAATATTGTCTCATTAGATAAAGAAAGTTTGGTACTGTTTTGTACCAACAATAAAAAGTTTCGTACCTGTCCCAAAATGTCCCAAAATCCACATTCTAATGCTGAACACTAAAATCAAGTTGGAGTTCCACATAGACTGCTTTCTTTCAAAATCGTCTCATTAGATAAAGAAAGTTTTGTACGGTTTTGTACCAACAATAAACAGTTTTGTACCTGTCCCAAAATGTCCCAAAATCCACATTCTAATGCTGACCACTAAGGTCAAGTTGGAGTTCCACATAGCCCGATTTCATTCAAAATTGTCTCATTAGATAAAGAAAGTTTTGTACTGTTTTGTACCAACAATAAAAAGTTTTTTTCCTCTCCCAAAATGTCCCAAATTCCACATTCTAATGCTGAACACTAAGGTCAAGATGGAATTCCACATAGACCGATTTCTTTCAAAATCGTCTCATTAGATAAAATTTTGTACGGTTTTGTACCAACAATAAAAAGTTTTGTACCTGTCCCAAAATGTACCAAATTCCACATTCTAATGCTGAACACTAACGTCAAGTTGGAATATTACATAGCCCTATTTCTTTCAATATTGTCTCATTAGATAAAGAAAGTTCTGTACTGTTTTGTACCAAATATAAAAAGTTTCGTACCTGTCCCAAAATGTCCCAAAATCCACATTCTAATGCTGAACACTAAGGTCAAGTTGGAGTTCCACATAGACCGCTTTCTTTCAAAATCGTGTCATTAGATAAAGAAAGTTTTGTACGGTTTTGTACCAACAATAAAAAGTTTTGTACCTGTCGCAAAATGTCCCAAATTCCACATTCTAATGCTGAACACTAAGGTCAAGTTTGAGTTCCACATACCCCAATTTCTTTCAAAATTGTCTCATTAGATAAAGAAAGATTTGTACTGTTTTGTACCAATAATAAAAAGTTTCGTACCTGTCCCAAAATGTCCCAAATTCTACATTCTAATGCTGAACACTAGGGTCAAGTTGGAGTTCAACATAGCCCGATTTCTTTCAAAATCGTCTGATTAGATAAAGAAAGTTTTGTACGGTTTTCTACCAACAATAAAAAGTTTTGTACCTGTCCCAAAATGTACCAAATTCCACATTCTATTGCTGAACACTAAGGTTAATTTGGAGTTCCACATAGCCCAATTTCTTTCAAAATTTCTCATTAGATAAAGAAAGTTTTGTACTGTTTTGTACCAACAATAAAAAGTTCTGTACCTGTCCCAAAATGTCCCAAATTCCACATTCTAATGCTGAACACTAAGGTCAAGGTGGAGTTCCACATAGCCCGATTTCTTTCAATATTGTCTCATTAGATAAGGAAAGTTTTGTACTGTTTTGTACGAACAATAAAAAGTTTTGTACCTGTCCCAAAATGTCCCAAATTCCACATTCTAATGCTGAACACTAAGGTCAAGTTGGAGTTCTACATACCCCAATTTCTTTTAAAATTGTCTCATTAGATAAAGAAAGTTTTTTACTGTTTTGTACTAACAATAAAAAGTTTTGTACCAGTCCCAAAATGTCCCAAATTCAAACTTCTAATTTGAGAAACATAAAGAAATCTCAGTCCTATTAACACATATATCAATGATAGTGGTCCCATTTGATAAAGAAAGCTTTGTACTGTTTTGTACCAACAATAAAAAGTTTTGTACCTGTCCCAAAATATCCCAAATTCCACATTCTAATGCTGGACACTAAGGTCAAGTTGGAGTTCCACACAGCCCAATTTCTTTCAAAGTTGTCTCATTAGATAAAGAAAGTTTTGTACTGTTTGTACCAATAATAAAAAGTTTCGTACCTGTCCCAAAATGTCCCAAATTCCACATTCTAATGCTGAACTCTAAGGTCACCTTGGAGTTCCACATAGCCCGATTTCTTTCAATATTGTCTCATTAGATAAAGAAAGTTTTGTACGGTTTTGTACCAACCAAAAAAAGTTTCGTACCTGTCCCAAAATGTCCCAAAATTCCACATTCTAATGCTGAACACTAAGGTCAATTTGGAGTTCTACATGGCCCAATTTCTTTCAAAATTGTCTCATTAGATAAAGAAAGTTTTGTACTGTTTTGTACGAACAACAAAAAGTTTTGTACCTGTCCCAAAATGTCCCAAATTCCACATTCTAACTGAACAGTAAGGTCAAGATGGAATTCCACATAGACCGATTTCTTTCAAAATCGTCTCATTAGATAAGGAAAGTTTTGTACGGTTTTGTACCAAGAATAAAAAGTTTTGTACCTGTCCCAAAATGTCCCAAATTCCACATTCTAATGCTGAACACTAAGATCAAGTTGGAGTTCCACATAGCCCGATTTCTTTCAATATTGTCTCATTAGATAAGGAAAGTTTTGTACTGTTTTGTACGAACAATAAAAAGTTTTGTACCTGTCCCAAAAATTCCCAAATTCCACATTCTAATGCTGAACACTAAGGTCAAGTTGGAGTTCTACATACCCCAATTTCTTTTAAAATTGTCTCATTAGATAAAGAAAGTTTTTTACTGTTTTGTACTAACAATAAAAAGTTTTGTACCAGTCCCAAAATGTCCCAAATTCCACATTCTAATCCTGAACACTAAGGTCAAGTTGGAGTTCCACATAGCCCGATTTCTTTCAATATTGTCTCATTAGATAAAGAAAGTTTTGTACTGTTTTGTACGAACAACAAAAAGTTTTGTACCTGTCCCAAAATGTCCCAAATTCCACATTCTAACTGAACACTAAGGTCAAGATGGAATTCCACATAGACCGATTTCTTTCAAAATTGTCTCATTAGATAAAGAAAGTTTTGTACGGTTTTGTACCAAGAATAAAAAGTTTTGTACCTGTCCCAAATTGTCCCAAATTCCACATTCTATTACTGAACACTAAGGTCAATTTGGAGTTCCAGATAGCCCGATTTCTTTCAATATTGTCTCATTAGATAAAGAAAGTTTTGTACTGTTTTGTACGAACAATAAAAAGTTTTGTACCTGTCCCAAAATGTCCCAAATTTTACATTCTAATGCTGAATACTAAGGTCAAGTTGGGGTTCTACATACCCCAATTTCTTTCAAAATTGTCTCATTGGATAAAGAAAGTTTTGTACTGTTTTGTACTAACAATAAAAAGTTTTGTACCAGTCCCAAAATGTCCCAAATTCAAACTTCTAATTTGAGAAACATAAAGAAATATCAGTCCCATTAACACATATATCAATGATAATGGTCCCATTTGATAAAGAAAGTTTTGTACTGTTTTGTACCAACAATAAAAAGTTTTGTAAATGTCCCAAAATGTCCCAAATTCCACATTCTAATGCTGAACACTAAGGTCAAGATGAAATTCCACATAGACCGATTTCTATCAAAATCGTCTCATTAGATAAAGAAAGTTTTGTACGGTTTTGTACCAACAATAAAAAGTTTTGTACCTGTCGCAAAATGTCCCAAATTCCACATTCTAATGCTGAACACTAAGGTCAAGTTTGAGTTCCACATACCCCAATTTCTTTCAAAATTGTCTCATTAGATAAAGAAAGATTTCTACTGTTTTGTACCAATAATAAAAAGTTTCGTACCTGTCCCAAAATGTCCCAAATTCTACATTCTAATGCTGAACACTAGGGTCAAGTTGGAGTTCAACATAGCCCGATTTCTTTCAAAATCGTCTGATTAGATAAAGAAAGTTTTGTACGGTTTTCTACCAACAGTAAAAAGTTTTGTACCTGTCCCAAAATGTACCAAATTCCACATTCTATTGCGGAACACTAAGGTTAATTTGGAGTTCCACATAGCCCAATTTCTTTCAAAATTTCTCATTAGATAAAGAAAGTTTTGTACTGTTTTGTACCAACAATAAAAAGTTCTGTACCTGTCCCAAATTGTCCCAAATTCCACATTCTAATGCTGAACACTAAGGTCAAGTTGGAATTTCACATAGCCCGATTTCTTTCAATATTGTCTCATTAGATAAAGAAAGTTTTGTACTGTTTTGTACCAACAATAAAAAGTTTCGTACCTGTCCCAAAATGTCCCAAAATCCACATTCTAGTGCTGAACACTAAAATCAAGTTGGAGTTCCACATAGACTGCTTTCTTTCAAAATCGTCTCATTAGATAAAGAAAGTTTTGTACGGTTTTGTACCAACAATAAAAAGTTTTTTTCCTGTTCCAAAATGTCCCAAATTCCACATTCTAATGCTGAACACTAAGGTCAAGATGGAATTCCACATAGACCGATTTCTTTCAAAATCGTCTCATTAGATAAAATTTTGTACGGTTTTGTACCAACAATAAAAAGTTTTGTACCTGTCCCAAAATGTGCCAAATTCCAGATTCTATTGCTGAACACTAAGGTTAATTTGGAGTTCCACATAGCCCAATTTCTTTCAAAATTTCTCATTAGATAAAGAAAGTTTTGTACTGTTTTGTACCAACAATAAAAAGTTCTGTACCTGTCCCAAAATGTCCCAAATTCCACATTCTAATGCTGAACACTAAGGTCAAGTTGGAGTTCCACATAGCCCGATTTCATTCAAAATTGTCTCATTAGATAAAGAAAGTTTTGTACTGTTTTGTACCAACAATAAAAAGTTTTTTTCCTGTTCCAAAATGTCCCAAATTCCACATTCTAATGCTGAACACTAAGGTCAACATGGAATTCCACATAAACCGATTTCTTTCAAAATCGTCTCATTAGATAAAATTTTGTACGGTTTTCTACCAACAATAAAAAGTTTTGTACCTGTCCCAAAATGTCCCAAATTCCACATTCTAATGCTGAACACTAAGGTCAAGTTGGAGTTCCACATAGCCCAATTTCTTTCAAAATTGTCTCATTAGATAAAGAAAGTTTTGTACTGTGTTGTATCAACAATAAAAAGTTTTGTTCCTGTCCCAAAATGTCCCAAATTCTACATTGTAATACTGAACACTAAGGTCAAGTTAGAGTTCCACATAGCCCGATTTCTTTCAAAATTGTCTAATTAGAAAAAGAAAGATTTGTACTGTTTTGTACCAACAATAGAGAGGTTTGTACCTGTCCAAAAATGTCCCAAATTCCACATTCTAATGCTGAACACTAAGATCAAGTTGGAGTTCCACGTAGCCTGATTCCTTTCAAAATCGTCTCATTAGATAAAGGAAGTTTTGTATGGTTTTGCACCTACAATAAAAAGTTTTGTACCTGTCCCAAAATGTCCCAAATTCCACATTCTAATGCTGAACACTAAGGTAAATTTGCAGTTCCACATAGCCCGATTTCTTTGAAAATTTCTCATTAGATAACGAAAGTTTTGTACTGTATTGTACCAACAATAAAAAGTTTTGTACCTGTCCCGAAATGTCCCAGATTCCACTTTCTAATGCTGAACACTAAGGTCAAGTTAAAGTTCCACATAGCCCAATTTCTTTCAAAATTGTCTCATTAGATAAAGAAAGTTTTGCACTGTTTTGTACCAACAATAAAAAGTTTCGTACCTGTCCCAAAATGTCCCAAATTCCACATTCTATTGCTGAACACTAAGGTCAAGGTGGAGTTCTACATAGCCCGATTTCCTTCAAAATCGTGTCATTAGATAAAGAAAGTTTTGTACGCTTTTGTACCAACAATAAAAAGTTTTGTACCAGTCCCAAAATGTCCCAAATTTAGATTTTTTTGTGGAACTACAACTTGACCTCTGAGTTCCACATTCGCCGATTTGCATCAAAATGCCCTCATTACATAAAGAAAGTTTTGTACTGTTTTGTACTAACAATAAAAAGTTTTGTACCAGTCCCAAAATGTCCCAAATTCAAACTTTTAATTTGAGAAACATAAGGAAATCTCAGTCCCATTAACACATATATCAATGATAATGGTCCCATTTGATAAAGAAAGTTTTGTACTGTTTTGTACCAACAATAAAAAGTTTTGTACCTGTCCCAAAATGTCCCAAATTCCACACTCTATTGCTGAACTCTAAGGTCAACTTGGAGTTCCACATAGCCCGATTTCTTTCAATATTGTCTCATTAGATAAAGAAAGTTTTGTACGGTTTCGTACCAACCATAAAAAGTTTCGTACCTCTCCCAAAATGTCCTAAATTCCACATTCTAATGCTGAACACTAAGGTCAATTTGGAGTTCTACATGGCCCAATTTCTTTCAAAATTGTCTCATTAGATAAAGAAAGTTTTGTACTGTTTTGTACGAACAACAAAAAGTTTTGTACCTGTCCCAAAATGTCCCAAATTCCACATTCTAACTGAACAGTAAGGTCAAGATGGAATTCCACATAGACCGATTTCTTTCAAAATCGTCTCATTAGATAAGGAAAGTTTTGTACGGTTTTGTACCAAGAATAAAAAGTTTTGTACCTGTCCCAAAATGTCCCAAATTTCACATTCTAATGCTGAACACTAAGGTCAAGGTGGAGTTCCACATAGCCCGATTTCTTTCAATATTGTCTCATTAGATAAGGAAAGTTTTGTACTGTTTTGTACGAACAATAAAAAGTTTTGTACCTGTCCCAAAATGTCCCAAATTCCACATTCTAATGCTGAACACTAAGGTCAAGTTGGAGTTCTACATACCCCAATTTCTTTTAAAATTGTCTCATTAGATAAAGAAAGTTTTTTACTGTTTTGTACTAACAATAAAAAGTTTTGTACCAGTCCCAAAATGTACCAAATTCAAACTTCTTTATTTTGAGAAACATAAAGAAATCTCAGTCCTATTAACACATATATCAATGATAATGGTCCCATTTGATAAAGAAAGTTTTCTACTCTTTTGTACCAACAATAAAAAGTTTTGTACCTGTCCCAAAATATCCCAAATTCCACATTCTAATGCTGAAAACTAAGGTCAAGATGGAGTTCCACATAGCCCGATTTCTTTCAATATTGTCTCATTAGATAAAGAAAGATTTGCACTGTTTTGTACCAACAATAAAAAGTTTTGTACCTGTCCCAAAATATCCCAAATTCCACATTCTAATGCTGAACACTAAGGTCAATTTGGAGTTGTACATGGCGCAATTTCCTTCAAAATTGTCTCATTAGATAAAGAAATTTTTGTACTGTTTTGTACGAACAACCAAAAGTTTTGTACCTGTCCTAAAATGTCCCAAATTCCACATTCTAATGCTGAACACTAAGGTCAAGATGGAGTTCCACATAGCCCGATTTCTTTCAATATTGTCTCATTACATAAAGAAAGTTTTGCACTGTTTTGTACCAACAATAAAAAGTTTTGTACCTGTCCCAAAATATCCCAAATTCCACATTCTAATGCTGAACACTAAGGTTAATTTGGAGTTCTACATGGCCCAATTTCTTTCAAAATTGTCTCATTAGATAAAGAGAGTTTTGTACTGTTTTGTACGGACAACAGAAAGTTTTGTACCTGTCCCAAAATGTACCAAATTCCACATTCTAATGCTGAACACTAACGTCAAGTTGGAATTTTACATAGCCCTATTTCTTTCAATATTGTCTCATTAGATAAAGAAAGTTCTGTACTGTTTTGTACCAACAATAAAAAGTTTCGTACCTGTCCCAAAATGTCCCAAAATCCACATTCCAATGCTGAACACTAAGGTCAAGTTGGAGTTCCACATAGACCGCTTTCTTTCAAAATCGTCTCATTAGATAAAGAAAGTTTTGTACGGTTTTGTACCAACAATAAAAAGTTTTGTACCTGTCGCAAAATGTCCCAAATTCCACATTCTAATGCTGAACACTAAGGTCAAGTTTGAGTTCCACATACCCCAATTTCTTTCAAAATTGTCTCATTAGATAAAGAAAGATTTGTACTGTTTTGTACCAATAATAAAAAGTTTCGTACCTGTCCCAAAATGTCCCAAATTCTACATTCTAATGCTGAACACTAGGGTCAAGTTGGAGTTCAACATAGCCCGATTTCTTTCAAAATCGTCTGATTAGATAAAGAAAGTTTTGTACGGTTTTCTACCAACAATAAAAAGTTTTGTACCTGTCCCAAAATGTACCAAATTCCACATTCTATTGCTGAACACTAAGGTTAATTTTGAATTCCACATACCCCAATTTCTTTCAAAATTTCTCATTAGATAAAGAAAGTTTTGTACTGTTTTGTACCAACAATAAAAAGTTCTGTACCTGTCCCAAATTGTCCCAAATTCCACATTCTAATGCTGAACACTAAGGTCAAGTTGGAATTTCAAATAGCCCGATTTCTATCAATATTGTCTCATTAGATAAAGAAAGTTTTGTACTGTTTTGTACCAACAATAAAAAGTTTCGTACCTGTCCCAAAATGTCCCAAAATCCACATTCTAATGCTGAACACCAAGGTCAAGTTGGAGCTCCACATAGCCCAATTTCTTTCAAAATTGTCTCATTAGATAAAGAAAGTTTTGTACTGTTTTGTACCAAGAATAAAAAGTTTCGTACCTGTCCAAAAATGTCCCAAATTCCACATTCTAATGCTGACCACTAAGGTCAAGTTGGAGTTCCACATAGCCCGATTTCATTCAAAATTGTCTCATTAGATAAAGAAAGTTTTGTACTGTTTTGTACCAACAATAAAAAGTTTTTTTCCTGTTCCAAAATGTCCCAAATTCCACATTCTAATGCTGAACACTAAGGTCAAGATGGAATTCCACATAGACCGATTTCTTTCAAAATCGTCTCATTAGATAAAATTTTGTACGGTTTTGTACCAACAATAAAAAGTTTTGTACCTGTCCCAAAATGTGCCAAATTCCAGATTCTATTGCTGAACACTAAGGTTAATTTGGAGTTCCACATAGCCCAATTTCTTTCAAAATTTCTCATTAGATAAAGAAAGTTTTGTACTGTTTTGTACCAACAATAAAAAGTTCTGTACCTGTCCCAAAATGTCCCAAATTCCACATTCTAATGCTGAACACTAAGGTCAAGTTGGAGTTCCACATAGCCCGATTTCATTCAAAATTGTCTCATTAGATAAAGAAAGTTTTGTACTGTTTTGTACCAACAATAAAAAGTTTTTTTCCTGTTCCAAAATGTCCCAAATTCCACATTCTAATGCTGAACACTAAGGTCAACATGGAATTCCACATAAACCGATTTCTTTCAAAATCGTCTCATTAGATAAAATTTTGTACGGTTTTCTACCAACAATAAAAAGTTTTGTACCTGTCCCAAAATGTCCCAAATTCCACATTCTAATGCTGAACACTAAGGTCAAGTTGGAGTTCCACATAGCCCAATTTCTTTCAAAATTGTCTCATTAGATAAAGAAAGTTTTGTACTGTGTTGTATCAACAATAAAAAGTTTTGTTCCTGTCCCAAAATGTCCCAAATTCTACATTGTAATACTGAACACTAAGGTCAAGTTAGAGTTCCACATAGCCCGATTTCTTTCAAAATTGTCTAATTAGAAAAAGAAAGATTTGTACTGTTTTGTACCAACAATAGAGAGGTTTGTACCTGTCCCAAAATGTCCCAAATTCCACATTCTAATGCTGAACACTAAGATCAAGTTGGAGTTCCACGTAGCCTGATTCCTTTCAAAATCGTCTCATTAGATAAAGGAAGTTTTGTATGGTTTTGCACCTACAATAAAAAGTTTTGTACCTGTCCCAAAATGTCCCAAATTCCACATTCTAATGCTGAACACTAAGGTAAATTTGCAGTTCCACATAGCCCGATTTCTTTGAAAATTTCTCATTAGATAACGAAAGTTTTGTACTGTATTGTACCAACAATAAAAAGTTTTGTACCTGTCCCGAAATGTCCCAGATTCCACTTTCTAATGCTGAACACTAAGGTCAAGTTAAAGTTCCACATAGCCCAATTTCTTTCAAAATTGTCTCATTAGATAAAGAAAGTTTTGCACTGTTTTGTACCAACAATAAAAAGTTTCGTACCTGTCCCAAAATGTCCCAAATTCCACATTCTATTGCTGAACACTAAGGTCAAGGTGGAGTTCTACATAGCCCGATTTCCTTCAAAATCGTGTCATTAGATAAAGAAAGTTTTGTACGGTTTTGTACCAACAATAAAAAGTTTTGTACCAGTCCCAAAATGTCCCAAATTTAGATTTTTGTGTGGAACTACAACTTGACCTCTGAGTTCCACATTCGCCGATTTGCATCAAAATGCCCTCATTACATAAAGAAAGTTTTGTACTGTTTTGTACTAACAATAAAAAGTTTTGTACCAGTCCCAAAATGTCCCAAATTCAAACTTTTAATTTGAGAAACATAAAGAAATCTCAGTCCCATTAACACATATATCAATGATAATGGTCCCATTTGATAAAGAAAGTTTTGTACTGTTTTGTACCAACAATAAAAAGTTTTGTACCTGTCCCAAAATGTCCCAAATTCCACACTCTAATGCTGAACTCTAAGGTCAACTTGGAGTTCCACATAGCCCGATTTCTTTCAATATTGTCTCATTAGATAAAGAAAGTTTTGTACGGTTTCGTACCAACCATAAAAAGTTTCGTACCTCTCCCAAAATGTCCTAAATTCCACATTCTAATGCTGAACACTAAGGTCAATTTGGAGTTCTACATGGCTCAATTTCTTTCAAAATTGTCTCATTAGATAAAGAAAGTTTTGTACTGTTTTGTACGAACAACAAAAAGTTTTGTACCTGTCCCAAAATGTCCCAAATTCCACATTCTAACTGAACAGTAAGGTCAAGATGGAATTCCACATAGACCGATTTCTTTCAAAATCGTCTCATTAGATAAGGAAAGTTTTGTACGGTTTTGTACCAAGAATAAAAAGTTTTGTACCTGTCCCAAAATGTCCCAAATTCCACATTCTAATGCTGAACACTAAGGTCAAGGTGGAGTTCCACATAGCCCGATTTCTTTCAATATTGTCTCATTAGATAAGGAAAGTTTTGTACTGTTTTGTACGAACAATAAAAAGTTTTGTACCTGTCCCAAAATGTCCCAAATTCCACATTCTAATGCTGAACACTAAGGTCAAGTTGGAGTTCTACATACCCCAATTTCTTTTAAAATTGTCTCATTAGATAAAGAAAGTTTTTTACTGTTTTGTACTAACAATAAAAAGTTTTGTACCAGTCCCAAAATGTACCAAATTCAAACTTCTATTTTGAGAAACATAAAGAAATCTCAGTCCTATTAACACATATATCAATGATAATGGTCCCATTTGATAAAGAAAGTTTTCTACTCTTTTGTACCAACAATAAAAAGTTTTGTACCTGTCCCAAAATATCCCAAATTCCACATTCTAATGCTGAAAACTAAGGTCAAGATGGAGTTCCACATAGCCCGATTTCTTTCAATATTGTCTCATTAGATAAAGAAAGATTTGCACTGTTTTGTACCAACAATAAAAAGTTTTGTACCTGTCCCAAAATATCCCAAATTCCACATTCTAATGCTGAACACTAAGGTCAATTTGGAGTTGTACATGGCGCGATTTCTTTCAAAATTGTCTCATTAGATAAAGAAATTTTTGTACTGTTTTGTACGAACAACCAAAAGTTTTGTACCTGTCCTAAAATGTCCCAAATTCCACATTCTAATGCTGAACACTAAGGTCAAGATGGAGTTCCACATAGCCCGATTTCTTTCAATATTGTCTCATTACATAAAGAAACTTTTGCACTGTTTTGTACCAACAATAAAAAGTTTTGTACCTGTCCCAAAATATCCCAAATTCCACATTCTAATGCTGAACACTAAGGTTAATTTGGAGTTCTACCTGGCCCAATTTCTTTCAAAATTGTCTCATTAGATAAAGAGAGTTTTGTACTGTTTTGTACGGACAACAGAAAGTTTTGTACCTGTCCCAAAATGTCCCAAATTCCACATTCTAACTGAACACTAAGATCAAGATGGAATTCCACATAGACCGATTTCTTTCAATATTGTCTCATTAGATAAAGAAAGTTTTGTACGGTTTTGTACCAAGAATAAAAAGTTTTGTACCTGTCCCAAAATGTCCCAAATTCCACATTCTAATGCTGAACACTAAGGTCAAGTTGGAGTTCCACATAGCCCGATTTCTTTCAATATTGTCTCATTAGATAAAGAAAGTTTTGTACTGTTTTGTACCAACAATAAAAAGTTTCGTATCTGTCCCAAAATGTCCCAAAATCCACATTCTAATGCTGAACACTAAGGTCAAGTTGGAGTTCCACATAGACCGCTTTCTTTCAAAATCGTCTCATTAGATAAAGAAAGTTTTGTACAGTTTTGTACCAACAATAAACAGTTTTGTATTTGTCCCAAAATGTCCCAAATTCCACATTCTAATGCTGAACACTAAGGTCAAGTTGGAGTTCCACATAGCCCGATTTCATTCAAAATTGTCTCATTAGATAAAGAAAGTTTTGTACTGCTTTGTACCAACAATAAAAAGTTTTTTCCTATCCCAAAATGTCCCAAATTCCACATTCTAATGCTGAAGACTAAGGTCAAGATGGAATTCCACATAGACCGATTTCTTTCAAAATCGTCTCATTAGATAAAATTTTGTACGGTTTTGTACCAACAATAAAAAGTTTTGTACCTGTCCCAAAATGTACCAAATTCCACATTCTAATGCTGAACACTAACGTCAAGTTGGAATTTTACATAGCCCGATTTCTTTCAATATTGTCTCATTAGATAAAGAAAGTTTTGTACTGTTTTGTAGCAACAATAAAAAGTTTTGTACATGTCCCAAAATGTCCCAAATTCCACATTCTAATGCTGAACACTAAGGTCAAGTTGGAGTTCCACATAGCCCAATTTCTTTCAAAATTTTCTCATTAGATAAAGAAAGTTTTGTACTGTGTTGTATCAACAATAAAAAGTTTTGTACCTGTCGCAAAATGTCCCAAATTCTACATTGTAATACTGAACACTAAGGTCAAGTTGGAATTCCACATAGCCCGATTTCTTTCAAAATTGTCTAATTAGATAAAGAAAGATTTGTACTGTTTTGTACCAACAAAAGAAAGGTTTGTACCTGTCCCAAAATGTCCCAAATTCCACATTCTAATGCTGAACACTAAGATCAAGTTGGAGTTCCACGTAGCCTGATTTCTTTCAAAATCGTCTCATTAGATAAAGGAAGTTTTGTATGGTTTTGCACCAACAATAAAAAGTTTTATACCTGTCCCAAAATGTCCCAAATTCCACATTCTAATCCTGAACACTAAGGTCAATTTGGAGTTGCACATAGCCCGATTTCTTTGAAAATTTCTCATTAGATAACGAAAGTTTTGTACTGTATTGTACCAACAATAAAAAGTTTTGTACCTGTCCCGAAATGTCCCAGATTCCACATTCTGATGCTGAACACTAAAGTCAAGTTAAAGTTCCACATAGCCCAATTTCTTTCAAAATTGTCTCATTAGATAGAGAAAGTTTTGTACTGTTTTGTGCCAACAATAAAAAGTTTCGTACCTGTCCCAAAATGTCCCAAATTCCACATTCTATTGCTGAACACTAAGGTCAAGGTGGAGTTCCACATAGCCCGATTTCCTTCAAAATCGTTTCATTAGATAAAGAAAGTTTTGTACAGTTTTGCACCAACAATAAAAAGTTTTGTACCAGTCCCAAAATGTCCCAAATTTTAAATTTTAGTGTGGAACTCCAACTTGACCTCCGAGTTCTACATTCGCCGATTAGCATCAAAATGCCCTCATTACATAAAGAAAGATTTGTACTGTTTTGTACTAACAATAAAAAGTTTTGTACCAGTCCCAAAATGTCCCAAATTCAAACTTCTAATTTGAAAAACATAAAGAAATCTCAGTCCCATTAACACATATATCAATTATAATGGTCCCATTTGATAAAGAAAGTTTCGTACTGTTTTGTACCAACAATAAAAAGTTTTGTACCTGTCCCAAATGTCGGAAATTCCACATTCTAATGCTGAACACTAAGGTCAAGATGGAATTCCACATAGACCGATTTCTTTGAAAATCGTCTCATTAGATAAAATTTTGTACGGTTTTTTACCAACAATAAAAAGTTTTGTACCTGTCCCAAAATGTACCAAATTCCACATTCTAATGCTGAACACTAAGGTCAAGTTGGAATTCCACATAGCCCGATTTCTTTAAATATTGTCTCATTAGATAAAGAAAGTTTTGTACTGTTTTGTACCAACAATAAAAAGTTTTGTACCTGTCCCAAAATGTCCCAAATTCCACATTCTAATGCTGAACACTAAGGTCAAGTTGGAGTTCCACATAGCCCAATTTCTTTCAAAATTGTCTCATTAGATAAAGAAAGTTTTGTAGTGTTTTGTATCAACAATAAAAAGTCTTGTACCTGTCCCAAAATGTCCCAAATTCCACATTCTAATACTGAACACTATGGTCAAGTTAGAGTTCCACATAGCCCGATTTCTTTCAAAATTGTCTCATTAGATAAAGAAAGTTTTGTACTGTTTTGTACCAACAATAGAAAGGTTTGTACCTGTCCCAAAATGTCCCAAATTCCACATTCTAATGCTGAACACTAAGATCAAGTTGGAGTTCCACGTAGCCTGATTTCTTTCAAAATCGTCTCATTAGATAAAGGAAGTTTTGTATGGTTTTGCACCAACAATAAAAAGTTTTCTACCTGTCCCATAATGTCCAATATTCCACATTCTAATGCTGAACACTAAGGTCAATTTGGAGTTCCACATAGCCGAATTTCTTTGAAAATTTCTCATTAGATAAGGAAAGTTTTGTACTGTATTGTACCAGGAATAAAAAGTTTTGTACCTGTCCCGAAATGTCTTAGATTCCACATTGAAATGCTGAACACTAAGGTCAAGTTGGAGTTCCACATAGCCCAATTTCTTTCAAAATTGTCTCATTAGATAAAGAAAGTTTTGTACTGTTTTGTGCCAACAATAAAAAGTTTCGTACCTGTCCCAAAATGTCCCAAATTCCACATTCTATTGCTGAACACTAAGGTCAAGGTGGAGTTCCACATAGCCCGATTTCCTTCAAAATCGTGTCATTAGATAAAGAAAGTTTTGTACGGTTTTGCACCAACAATAAAAAGTTTTGTACCAGTCCCAAAATATCCCAAATTTTAGATTTTAGTGTGGAACTCCAACTTGACCTCTGAGTTCTACATTCGCCGATAAGCATCAAGATGCCCTCATTACATAAAGAAAGTATTGTACTGTTTTGTACTAACAATAAAAAGTTTTGTACCAGTCCCAAAATGTCCCAAATTCAAACTTCTAATTTGAAAAACATAAAGAAATCTCAGTCCCATTAACACATATATCAATGATAATGGTCCCATTTGATAAAGAAAGTTTTGTACTGTTTTGTACCAACAATAAACAGTTTTGTACCTGTCCCAAAATGTCCCAAATTCCACATTCTAATGCTGAACACTAAGGTCAAGTTGGAGTTCTACATACCCCAATTTCTTTCAAATTTGTCTCATTAGATAAAGAAAATTTTTTACTGTTTTGTACCAACAATAAAAAGTTTCGTACCTGTCCCAAAATGTCCCAAAATCCACATTCTAATGCTGAACACTAAGGTCAAGTTGGAGTTCTACATACCCCAATTTCTTTCAAATTTGTCTCATTAGATAAAAAAAATTTTTTACTGTTTTGTACCAACAATAAAAAGTTTCGTACCTGTCCCAAAATGTTCCAAAATCCACATTCTAATGCTGAACACTAAGGTCAAGTTTGAGTTCCACATACCCCAATTTCTTTCAAAATTGTCTCATTAGATAAAGAAAGATTTGTACTGTTTTGTACCAATAATAAAAAGTTTCGTACCTGTCCCAAAATGTCCCAAATTCTACATTCTAATGCTGAACACTAGGGTCAAGTTGGAGTTCAACATAGCCCGATTTCTTTCAAAATCGTCTGATTAGATAAAGAAAGTTTTGTACGGTTTTCTACCAACAATAAAAAGTTTTGTACCTGTCCCAAAATGTACCAAATTCCACATTCTATTGCTGAACACTAAGGTTAATTTGGAATTCCACATACCCCAATTTCTTTCAAAATTTCTCATTATATAAAGAAAGTTTTGTACTGTTTTGTACCAACAATAAAAAGTTCTGTACCTGTCCCAAATTGTCCCAAATTCCACATTCTAATGCTGAACACTAAGGTCAAGTTGGAATTTCACATAGCCCGATTTCTATCAATATTGTCTCATTAGATAAAGAAAGTTTTGTACTGTTTTGTACCAACAATAAAAAGTTTCGTACCTGTCCCAAAATGTCCCAAAATCCACATTCTAATGCTGAACACCAAGGTCAAGTTGGAGCTCCACATAGCCCAATTTCTTTCAAAATTGTCTCATTAGATAAAGAAAGTTTTGTACCGTTTTGTACCAAGAATAAAAAGTTTCGTACCTGTCCAAAAATGTCCCAAATTCCACATTCTAATGCTGACCACTAAGGTCAAGTTGGAGTTCCACATAGCCCGATTTCATTCAAAATTGTCTCATTAGATAAAGAAAGTTTTGTACTGTTTTGTACCAACAATAAAAAGTTTTTTTCCTGTTCCAAAATGTCCCAAATTCCACATTCTAATGCTGAACACTAAGGTCAAGATGGAATTCCACATAGACCGATTTCTTTCAAAATCGTCTCATTAGATAAAATTTTGTACGGTTTTGTACCAACAATAAAAAGTTTTGTACCTGTCCCAAAATGTGCCAAATTCCAGATTCTATTGCTGAACACTAAGGTTAATTTGGAGTTCCACATAGCCCAATTTCTTTCAAACTTTCTCATTAGATAAAGAAAGTTTTGTACTGTTTTGTACCAACAATAAAAAGTTCTGTACCTGTCCCAAAATGTCCCAAATTCCACATTCTAATGCTGAACACTAAGGTCAAGTTGGAGTTCCACATAGCCCGATTTCATTCAAAATTGTCTCATTAGATAAAGAAAGTTTTGTACTGTTTTGTACCAACAATAAAAAGTTTTTTTCCTGTTCCAAAATGTCCCAAATTCCACATTCTAATGCTGAACACTAAGGTCAACATGGAATTCCACATAAACCGATTTCTTTCAAAATCGTCTCATTAGATAAAATTTTGTACGGTTTTCTACCAACAATAAAAAGTTTTGTACCTGTCCCAAAATGTCCCAAATTCCACATTCTAATGCTGAACACTAAGGTCAAGTTGGAGTTCCACATAGCCCAATTTCTTTCAAAATGGTCTCATTAGATAAAGAAAGTTTTGTACTGTGTTGTATCAACAATAAAAAGTTTTGTTCCTGTCCCAAAATGTCCCAAATTCTACATTGTAATACTGAACACTAAGGTCAAGTTAGAGTTCCACATAGCCCGATTTCTTTCAAAATTGTCTAATTAGAAAAAGAAAGATTTGTACTGTTTTGTACCAACAATAGAGAGGTTTGTACCTGTCCCAAAATGTCCCAAATTCCACATTCTAATGCTGAACACTAAGATCAAGTTGGAGTTCCACGTAGCCTGATTCCTTTCAAAATCGTCTCATTAGATAAAGGAAGTTTTGTATGGTTTTGCACCTACAATAAAAAGTTTTGTACCTGTCCCAAAATGTCCCAAATTCCACATTCTAATGCTGAACACTAAGGTAAATTTGCAGTTCCACATAGCCCGATTTCTTTGAAAATTTCTCATTAGATAACGAAAGTTTTGTACTGTATTGTACCAACAATAAAAAGTTTTGTACCTGTCCCGAAATGTCCCAGATTCCACTTTCTAATGCTGAACACTAAGGTCAAGTTAAAGTTCCACATAGCCCAATTTCTTTCAAAATTGTCTCATTACATAAAGAAAGTTTTGCACTGTTTTGTACCAACAATAAAAAGTTTCGTACCTGTCCCAAAATGTCCCAAATTCCACATTCTATTGCTGAACACTAAGGTCAAGGTGGAGTTCTACATAGCCCGATTTCCTTCAAAATCGTGTCATTAGATAAAGAAAGTTTTGTACGGTTTTGTACCAACAATAAAAAGTTTTGTACCAGTCCCAAAATGTCCCAAATTTAGATTTTTGTGTGGAACTACAACTTGACCTCTGAGTTCCACATTCGCCGATTTGCATCAAAATGCCCTCATTACATAAAGAAAGTTTTGTACTGTTTTGTACTAACAATAAAAAGTTTTGTACCAGTCCCAAAATGTCCCAAATTCAAACTTTTAATTTGAGAAACATAAAGAAATCTCAGTCCCATTAACACATATATCAATGATAATGGTCCCATTTGATAAAGAAAGTTTTGTACTGTTTTGTACCATCAATAAAAAGTTTTGTACCTGTCCCAAAATGTCCCAAATTCCACACTCTAATGCTGAACTCTAAGGTCAACTTGGAGTTCCACATAGCCCGATTTCTTTCAATATTGTCTCATTAGATAAAGAAAGTTTTGTACGGTTTCGTACCAACCATAAAAAGTTTCGTACCTCTCCCAAAATGTCCTAAATTCCACATTCTAATGCTGAACACTAAGGTCAATTTGGAGTTCTACATGGCCCAATTTCTTTCAAAATTGTCTCATTAGATAAAGAAAGTTTTGTACTGTTTTGTACGAACAACAAAAAGTTTTGTACCTGTCCCAAAATGTCCCAAATTCCACATTCTAACTGAACAGTAAGGTCAAGATGGAATTCCACATAGACCGATTTCTTTCAAAATCGTCTCATTAGATAAGGAAAGTTTTGTACGGTTTTGTACCAAGAATAAAAAGTTTTGTACCTGTCCCAAAATGTCCCAAATTCCACATTCTAATGCTGAACACTAAGGTCAAGGTGGAGTTCCACATAGCCCGATTTCTTTCAATATTGTCTCATTAGATAAGGAAAGTTTTGTACTGTTTTGTACGAACAATATAAAGTTTTGTACCTGTCCCAAAATGTCCCAAATTCCACATTCTAATGCTGAACACTAAGGTCAAGTTGGAGTTCTACATACCCCAATTTCTTTTAAAATTGTCTCATTAGATAAAGAAAGTTTTTTACTGTTTTGTACTAACAATAAAAAGTTTTGTACCAGTCCCAAAATGTACCAAATTCAAACTTCTATTTTGAGAAACATAAAGAAATCTCAGTCCTATTAACACATATATCAATGATAATGGTCCCATTTGATAAAGAAAGTTTTCTACTCTTTTGTACCAACAATAAAAAGTTTTGTACCTGTCCCAAAATATCCCAAATTCCACATTCTAATGCTGAAAACTAAGGTCAAGATGGAGTTCCACATAGCCCGATTTCTTTCAATATTGTCTCATTAGATAAAGATTTGCACTGTTTTGTACCAACAATAAAAAGTTTTGTACCTGTCCCAAAATATCCCAAATTCCACATTCTAATGCTGAACACTAAGGTCAATTTGGAGTTGTACATGGCGCAATTTCTTTCAAAATTGTCTCATTAGATAAAGAGAGTTTTGTACTGTTTTGTACGGACAACAGAAAGTTTTGTACCTGTCCCAAAATGTCCCAAATTCCACATTCTAACTGAACACTAAGATCAAGATGGAATTCCACATAGACCGATTTCTTTCAAAATCGTCTCATTAGATAAAGAAAGTTTTGTACGGTTTTGTACCAAGAATAAAAAGTTTTGTACCTGTCCCAAAATGTCCCAAATTCCACATTCTAATGCTGAACACTAAGGTCAAGTTGGAGTTCCACATAGCCCGATTTCTTTCAATATTGTCTCATTAGATAAAGAAAGTTTTGTACTGTTTTGTACCAACAATAAAAAGTTTCGTATCTGTCCCAAAATGTCCCAAAATCCACATTCTAATGCTGAACACTAAGGTCAAGTTGGAGTTCCACATAGACCGCTTTCTTTCAAAATCGTCTCATTAGATAAAGAAAGTTTTGTACAGTTTTGTACCAACAATAAACAGTTTTGTATTTGTCCCAAAATGTCCCAAATTCCACATTCTAATGCTGAACACTAAGGTCAAGTTGGAGTTCCACATAGCCCGATTTCATTCAAAATTGTCTCATTAGATAAAGAAAGTTTTGTACTGCTTTGTACCAACAATAAAAAGTTTTTTCCTATCCCAAAATGTCCCAAATTCCACATTCTAATGCTGAAGACTAAGGTCAAGATGGAATTCCAAATAGACCGATTTCTTTCAAAATCGTCTCATTAGATAAAATTTTGTACGGTTTTGTACCAACAATAAAAAGTTTTGTACCTGTCCCAAAATGTACCAAATTCCACATTCTAATGCTGAACACTAACGTCAAGTTGGAATTTTACATAGCCCGATTTCTTTCAATATTGTCTCATTAGATAAAGAAAGTTTTGTACTGTTTTGTAGCAACAATAAAAAGTTTTGTACATGTCCCAAAATGTCCCAAATTCCACATTCTAATGCTGAACACTAAGGTCAAGTTGGAGTTCCACATAGCCCAATTTCTTTCAAAATTTTCTCATTAGATAAAGAAAGTTTTGTACTGTGTTGTATCAACAATAAAAAGTTTTGTACCTGTCGCAAAATGTCCCAAATTCTACATTGTAATACTGAACACTAAGGTCAAGTTGGAATTCCACATAGCCCGATTTCTTTCAAAATTGTCTAATTAGATAAAGAAAGATTTGTACTGTTTTGTACCAACAAAAGAAAGGTTTGTACCTGTCCCAAAATGTCCCAAATTCCACATACTAATGCTGAACACTAAGATCAAGTTGGAGTTCCACGTAGCCTGATTTCTTTCAAAATCGTCTCATTAGATAAAGGAAGTTTTGTATGGTTTTGCACCAACAATAAAAAGTTTTATACCTGTCCCAAAATGTCCCAAATTCCACATTCTAATCCTGAACACTAAGGTCAATTTGGAGTTGCACATAGCCCGATTTCTTTGAAAATTTCTCATTAGATAACGAAAGTTTTGTACTGTATTGTACCAACAATAAAAAGTTTTGTACCTGTCCCGAAATGTCCCAGATTCCACATTCTGATGCTGAACACTAAAGTCAAGTTAAAGTTCCACATAGCCCAATTTCTTTCAAAATTGTCTCATTAGATAGAGAAAGTTTTGTACTGTTTTGTGCCAACAATAAAAAGTTTCGTACCTGTCCCAAAATGTCCCAAATTCCACATTCTATTGCTGAACACTAAGGTCAAGGTGGAGTTCCACATAGCCCGATTTCCTTCAAAATCGTTTCATTAGATAAAGAAAGTTTTGTACGGTTTTGCACCAACAATAAAAAGTTTTGTACCAGTCCCAAAATGTCCCAAATTTTAAATTTTAGTGTGGAACTCCAACTTGACCTCCGAGTTCTACATTCGCCGATTAGCATCAAAATGCCCTCATTACATAAAGAAAGATTTGTACTGTTTTGTACTAACAATAAAAAGTTTTGTACCAGTCCCAAAATGTCCCAAATTCAAACTTCTAATTTGAAAAACATAAAGAAATCTCAGTCCCATTAACACATATATCAATTATAATGGTCCCATTTGATAAAGAAAGTTTCGTACTGTTTTGTACCAACAATAAAAAGTTTTGTACCTGTCCCAAATGTCCGAAATTCCACATTCTAATGCTGAACACTAAGGTCAAGTTGGAATTCCACATAGACCGATTTCTTTGAAAATCGTCTCATTAGATAAAATTTTGTACGGTTTTTTACCAACAATAAAAAGTTTTGTACCTGTCCCAAAATGTACCAAATTCCACATTCTAATGCTGAACACTAAGGTCAAGTTGGAATTCCACATAGCCCGATTTCTTTAAATATTGTCTCATTAGATAAAGAAAGTTTTGTACTGTTTTGTACCAACAATAAAAAGTTTTGTACCTGTCCCAAAATGTCCCAAATTCCACATTCTAATGCTGAACACTAAGGTCAAGTTGGAGTTCCACATAGCCCAATTTCTTTCAAAATTGTCTCATTAGATAAAGAAAGTTTTGTACTGTATTGTACCAACAATAAAAAGTTTTGTACCTGTCCCGAAATGTCCCAGATTCCACTTTCTAATGCTGAACACTAAGGTCAAGTTAAAGTTCCACATAGCCCAATTTCTTTCAAAATTGTCTCATTAGATAAAGAAAGTTTTGCACTGTTTTGTACCAACAATAAAAAGTTTCGTACCTGTCCCAAAATGTCCCAAATTCCACATTCTATTGCTGAACACTAAGGTCAAGGTGGAGTTCTACATAGCCCGATTTCCTTCAAAATCGTGTCATTAGATAAAGAAAGTTTTGTACGGTTTTGTACCAACAATAAAAAGTTTTGTACCAGTCCCAAAATGTCCCAAATTTAGATTTTTGTGTGGAACTACAACTTGACCTCTGAGTTCCACATTCGCCGATTTGCATCAAAATGCCCTCATTACATAAAGAAAGTTTTGTACTGTTTTGTACTAACAATAAAAAGTTTTGTACCAGTCCCAAAATGTCCCAAATTCAAACTTTTAATTTGAGAAACATAAAGAAATCTCAGTCCCATTAACACATATATCAATGATAATGGTCCCATTTGATAAAGAAAGTTTTGTACTGTTTTGTACCAACAATAAAAAGTTTTGTACCTGTCCCAAAATGTCCCAAATTCCACACTCTAATGCTGAACTCTAAGGTCAACTTGGAGTTCCACATAGCCCGATTTCTTTCAATATTGTCTCATTAGATAAAGAAAGTTTTGTACGGTTTCGTACCAACCATAAAAAGTTTCGTACCTCTCCCAAAATGTCCTAAATTCCACATTCTAATGCTGAACACTAAGGTCAATTTGGAGTTCTACATGGCCCAATTTCTTTCAAAATTGTCTCATTAGATAAAGAAAGTTTTGTACTGTTTTGTACGAACAACAAAAAGTTTTGTACCTGTCCCAAAATGTCCCAAATTCCACATTCTAACTGAACAGTAAGGTCAAGATGGAATTCCACATAGACCGATTTCTTTCAAAATCGTCTCATTAGATAAGGAAAGTTTTGTACGGTTTTGTACCAAGAATAAAAAGTTTTGTACCTGTCCCAAAATGTCCCAAATTCCACATTCTAATGCTGAACACTAAGGTCAAGGTGGAGTTCCACATAGCCCGATTTCTTTCAATATTGTCTCATTAGATAAGGAAAGTTTTGTACTGTTTTGTACGAACAATAAAAAGTTTTGTACCTGTCCCAAAATGTCCCAAATTCCACATTCTAATGCTGAACACTAAGGTCAAGTTGGAGTTCTACATACCCCAATTTCTTTTAAAATTGTCTCATTAGATAAAGAAAGTTTTTTACTGTTTTGTACTAACAATAAAAAGTTTTGTACCAGTCCCAAAATGTACCAAATTCAAACTTCTATTTTGAGAAACATAAAGAAATCTCAGTCCTATTAACACATATATCAATGATAATGGTCCCATTTGATAAAGAAAGTTTTCTACTCTTTTGTACCAACAATAAAAAGTTTTGTACCTGTCCCAAAATATCCCAAATTCCACATTCTAATGCTGAAAACTAAGGTCAAGATGGAGTTCCACATAGCCCGATTTCTTTCAATATTGTCTCATTAGATAAAGATTTGCACTGTTTTGTACCAACAATAAAAAGTTTTGTACCTGTCCCAAAATATCCCAAATTCCACATTCTAATGCTGAACACTAAGGTCAATTTGGAGTTGTACATGGCGCAATTTCTTTCAAAATTGTCTCATTAGATAAAGAAATTTTTGTACTGTTTTGTACGAAGAACCAAAAGTTTTGTACCTGTCCTAAAATGTCCCAAATTCCACATTCTAATGCTGAACACTAAGGTCAAGATGGAGTTCCACATAGCCCGATTTCTTTCAATATTGTCTCATTACATAAAGAAAGTTTTGCACTGTTTTGTACCAACAATAAAAAGTTTTGTACCTGTCCCAAAATATCGCAAATTCCACATTCTAATGCTGAGCACTAAGGTTAATTTGGAGTTCTACATGGCCCAATTTCTTTCAAAATTGTCTCATTAGATAAAGAGAGTTTTGTACTGTTTTGTACGGACAACAGAAAGTTTTGTACCTGTCCCAAAATGTCCCAAATTCCACATTCTAACTGAACACTAAGATCAAGATGGAATTCCACATAGACCGATTTCTTTCAAAATCGTCTCATTAGATAAAGAAAGTTTTGTATGGTTTTGTACCAAGAATAAAAAGTTTTGTACCTGTCCCAAAATGTCCCAAATTCCACATTCTAATGGTGAACACTAAGGTCAAGTTGGAGTTCCACATAGCCCGATTTCTTTCAATATTGTCTCATTAGATAAAGAAAGTTTTGTACTGTTTTGTACCAACAATAAAAAGTTTCGTATCTGTCCCAAAATGTCCCAAAATCCACATTCTAATGCTGAACACTAAGGTCAAGTTGGAGTTCCACATAGACCGCTTTCTTTCAAAATCGTCTCATTAGATAAAGAAAGTTTTGTACAGTTTTGTACCAACAATAAACAGTTTTGTATTTGTCCCAAAATGTCCCAAATTCCACATTCTAATGCTGAACACTAAGGTCAAGTTGGAGTTCCACATAGCCCGATTTCATTCAAAATTGTCTCATTAGATAAAGAAAGATTTGTACTGCTTTGTACCAACAACAAAAAGTTTTTTCCTATGCCAAAATGTCCCAAATTCCACATTCTAATGCTGAAGACTAAGGTCAAGATGGAATTCCAAATAGACCGATTTCTTTCAAAATCGTCTCATTAGATAAAATTTTGTACGGTTTTGTACCAACAATAAAAAGTTTTGTACCTGTCCCAAAATGTACCAAATTCCACATTCTAATGCTGAACACTAACGTCAAGTTGGAATTTTACATAGCCCGATTTCTTTCAATATTGTCTCATTAGATAAAGAAAGTTTTGTACTGTTTTGTAGCAACAATAAAAAGTTTTGTACATGTCCCAAAATGTCCCAAATTCCACATTCTAATGCTGAACACTAAGGTCAAGTTGGAGTTCCACATAGCCCAATTTCTTTCAAAATTTTCTCATTAGATAAAGAAAGTTTTGTACTGTGTTGTATCAACAATAAAAAGTTTTGTACCTGTCGCAAAATGTCCCAATTTCTACATTGTAATACTGAACACTAAGGTCAAGTTGGAATTCCACATAGCCCGATTTCTTTCAAAATTGTCTAATTAGATAAAGAAAGATTTGTACTGTTTTGTACCAACAAAAGAAAGGTTTGTACCTGTCCCAAAATGTCCCAAATTCCACATTCTAATGCTGAACACTAAGATCAAGTTGGAGTTCCACGTAGCCTGATTTCTTTCAAAATCGTCTCATTAGATAAAGGAAGTTTTGTATGGTTTTGCACCAACAATAAAAAGTTTTATACCTGTCCCAAAATGTCCCAAATTCCACATTCTAATCCTGAACACTAAGGTCAATTTGGAGTTGCACATAGCCCGATTTCTTTGAAAATTTCTCATTAGATAACGAAAGTTTTGTACTGTATTGTACCAACAATAAAAAGTTTTGTACCTGTCCCGAAATGTCCCAGATTCCACATTCTGATGCTGAACACTAAAGTCAAGTTAAATTTCCACATAGCCCAATTTCTTTCAAAATTGTCTCATTAGATAGAGAAAGTTTTGTACTGTTTTGTGCCAACAATAAAAAGTTTCGTACCTGTCCCAAAATGTCCCAAATTCCACATTCTATTGCTGAACACTAAGGTCAAGGTGGAGTTCCACATAGCCCGATTTCCTTCAAAATCGTTTCATTAGATAAAGAAAGTTTTGTACGGTTTTGCACCAACAATAAAAAGTTTTGTACCAGTCCCAAAATGTCCCAAATTTTAAATTTTAATGTGGAACTCCAACTTGACCTCCGAGTTCTACATTCGCCGATTAGCATCAAAATGCCCTCATTACATAAAGAAAGATTTGTACTGTTTTGTACTAACAATAAAAAGTTTTGTATCAGTCCCAAAATGTCCCAAATTCAAACTTCTAATTTGAAAAACATAAAGAAATCTCAGTCCCATTAACACATATATCAATTATAATGGTCCCATTTGATAAAGAAAGTTTCGTACTGTTTTGTACCAACAATAAAAAGTTTTGTACCTGTCCCAAATGTCCGAAATTCCACATTCTAATGCTGAACACTAAGGTCAAGTTGGAATTCCACATAGACCGATTTCTTTGAAAATCGTCTCATTAGATAAAATTTTGTACGGTTTTTTACCAACAATAAAAAGTTTTGTACCTGTCCCAAAATGTACCAAATTCCACATTCTAATGCTGAACACTAAGGTCAAGTTGGAATTCCACATAGCCCGATTTCTTTAAATATTGTCTCATTAGATAAAGAAAGTTTTGTACTGTTTTGTACCAACAATAAAAAGTTTTGTACCTGTCCCAAAATGTCCCAAATTCCACATTCTAATGCTGAACACTAAGGTCAAGTTGGAGTTCCACATAGCCCAATTTCTTTCAAAATTGTCTCATTAGATAAAGAAAGTTTTGTAGTGTTTTGTATCAACAATAAAAAGTCTTGTACCTGTCCCAAAATGTCCCAAATTCCACATTCTAATACTGAACACTATGGTCAAGTTAGAGTTCCACATAGCCCGATTTCTTTCAAAATTGTCTCATTAGATAAAGAAAGTTTTGTACTGTTTTGTACCAACAATAGAAAGGTTTGTACCTGTCCCAAAATGTCCCAAATTCCACATTCTAATGCTGAACACTAAGATCAAGTTGGAGTTCCACGTAGCCTGATTTCTTTCAAAATCGTCTCATTAGATAAAGGAAGTTTTGTATGGTTTTGCACCAACAATAAAAAGTTTTCTACCTGTCCCATAATGTCCAATATTCCACATTCTAATGCTGAACACTAAGGTCAATTTGGAGTTCCACATAGCCGAATTTCTTTGAAAATTTCTCATTAGATAAGGAAAGTTTTGTACTGTATTGTACCAGGAATAAAAAGTTTTGTACCTGTCCCGAAATGTCTTAGATTCCACATTGAAATGCTGAACACTAAGGTCAAGTTGGAGTTCCACATAGCCCAATTTCTTTCAAAATTGTCTCATTAGATAAAGAAAGTTTTGTACTGTTTTGTGCCAACAATAAAAAGTTTCGTACCTGTCCCAAAATGTCCCAAATTCCACATTCTATTGCTGAACACTAAGGTCAAGGTGGAGTTCCACATAGCCCGATTTCCTTCAAAATCGTGTCATTAGATAAAGAAAGTTTTGTACGGTTTTGCACCAACATTAAAAAGTTTTGTACCAGTCCCAAAATATCCCAAATTTTAGATTTTAGTGTGGAACTCCAACTTGACCTCTGAGTTCTACATTCGCCGATAAGCATCAAGATGCCCTCATTACATAAAGAAAGTATTGTACTGTTTTGTACTAACAATAAAAATTTTGTACCAGTCCCAAAATGTCCCAAATTCAAACTTCTAATTTGAAAAACATAAAGAAATCTCAGTCCCATTAACACATATATCAATGATAATGGTCCCATTTGATAAAGAAAGTTTTGTACTGTTTTGTACCAACAATAAACAGTTTTGTACCTGTCCCAAAATGTCCCAAATTCCACATTCTAATGCTGAACACTAAGGTCAAGTTGGAGTTCTACATACCCCAATTTCTTTCAAATTTGTCTCATTAGATAAAGAAAATTTTTTACTGTTTTGTACCAACAATAAAAAGTTTCGTACCTGTCCCAAAATGTCCCAAAATCCACATTCTAATGCTGAACACTAAGGTCAAGTTGGAGTTCCACATAGACCGATTTCTTTCAAAATAGTCTCATTAGATAAAGAAAGTTTTGTACGGTTTTGTACCAACAATAAAAAGTTTTGTACCTGTTCCAAAATGTCCCAAATTCCACATTCTAATGCTGAACACTAAGGTCAAGTTGGAGTTCCACATAGCGCGATTTCTCTCAAAATTGTCTCATTAGATAAAGAAAGTTTTGTACTGTTTTGTACCAACAATAAAAAGTTTTTTTCCTGTCCCAAAATGTCCCAAATTCCACATTCTAATGCTGAACACTAAGGTCAAGATGGAATTCCACATAGACCGATTTCTTTGAAAATCGTCTCATTAATAAAAAGTTTGTACGGTTTTCTACCAACAATAAAAAGTTTTGTACCTGTCCCAAAATGTACCAAATTCCACATTCTAATGCTGAACACTAAGGTCAAGTTGGAATTTCACATAGCCCGATTTCTTTAAATATTGTCTCATTAGATAAAGAAAGTTTTGTACGGTTTTGTGCCAACAATAAAAAGTTTTGTACCTGTCCCAAAATGTACCAAATTCCACATTCTATTGCTGAACACTAAGGTCAATTTGGAGTTCCACATAGTTCGATTTCTTTGAAAATTTCTCATTAGATAAGGAAAGTTTTGTACTGTATTGTACCAACAATAAAATGTTTTGTACCTGTCCCGAAATGTCTTAGATTCCACATTCTAATGCTGAACACTAAGGTCAAGTTGGAGTTCCACATAGCCCAATTTCTTTCAAAATTGTCTCATTAGATAAAGAAAGTTTTGTACTGTGTTGTATCAACAATAAAAAGTCTTGTACCTGTCCCAAAATGTCCCAAATTCCACATTCTAATACTGAACACTAAGGTCAAGTTGGAGTTCCACATAGCCCAATTTCTTTCAAAATTGTCTCATTAGATAAAGAAAGTTTTGTACTGTTTTGTGCCAACAATAAAAAGTTTCCTACCTGTCCTAAAATGTCCCAAATTCCAGATTCTATTGCTGAACACTAAGGTCAAGGTGGAGTTCCACATAGCCCGATTTTCTTCAAAATCGTGTCATTAGATAAAGAAAGTTTTGTACGGTTTTGCACCAACAATAAAAAATTTTGTACCAGTCCCAAAATCTCCCAAATTTTAGGTTTTAGTGTGGAACTCCAACTTGACCTCTGAGTTCTACATTCGCCGATTAGCATCAAGATGCCCTCATTACATAAAGAAAGTATTGTACTGTTTTGTACTAACAATAAAAAGTTTTGTACCAGTCCCAAAATGTCCCAAATTCAAACTTCTAATTTGAAAAACATAAAGAAATCTCAGACCCATTAACACATATATCAATGATAATGGTCCCATTTGATAAAGAAAGTTTCGTACTGTTTTGTACCAACAATAAACAGTTTTGTACCTGTCCCAAAATGTCCCAAATTCCACATTCTAATGCTGAACACTAAGGTCAAGTTGGAGTTCCACATAGCCCGATTTCTTTCAAAATTGTCTCATTAGATAAAGAAAGTTTTGTACTGTTTTGTACCAACAATAAAAAGTTTTTTTCCTGTCCCAAAATGTCCAAAATTCCACATTCTAATGCTGAACACTAAGGTCAAGATGGAATTCCACATAGACCGATTTCTTTGAAAATCGTCTCATTAATAAAAATTTTGTACGGTTTTTTACCAACAATAAAAAGTTTTGTACCTGTCCCAAAATGTACCAAATTCCACATTCTAATGCTGAAAACTAAGGTCAAGTTGGAATTTTACATAGCCCGATTTCTTTAAATATTGTCTCATTAGATAAAGAAAGTTTTGTACGGTTTTGTACCAACAATAAAAAGTTTTGTACCTGTCCCAAAATGTACCAAATTCCACATTCTATTGCTGAACACTAAGGTCAATTTGGAGTTCCACATAGTTCGATTTCTTTGAAAATTTCTCATTAGATAAGGAAAGTTTTGTACTGTATTGTACCAACAATAAAATGTTTTGTACCTGTCCCGAAATGTCCCAAATTTTAGATTTTAATGTGGAACTCCAACTTGACCTCTGAGTTCTACATTCGCCGATTTGCATCAAAATGCTCTCATTACATAAAGAAAGTTTTGTACTGTTTTGTACTAACAATAAAAAGTTTTGTACCAGTCCCAAAATGTCCCAAATTCAAACTTCTAATTTGAAAAACATAAAGAAATCTCAGTCCCATTAACACATATATCAATGATAATGGTCCCATTTGATAAAGAAAGTTTCGTACTGTTTTGTACCAACAATAAAAAGTTTTGTACCTGTCCCAAAATGTCCCAAATTCCATATTCTAATGCTGAACACTAAGGTCAACTTGTAGTTCCACATAGGCCGATTTCTTTCAATATTGTCTCATTAGATAAAGAAAGTTTTGTACGGTTTTGTACCAACAATAAAAAGTTTCGTTCCTGTCCCAAAATGTCCCAAATTCCACATTCTAATGCTGAACACTAAGGTCAAGATGGAGTTCCACATAGACCGATTTCTTTCAATATTGTCTCATTAGATAAAGAGGGTTTTGCACTGTTTTGTACCAACAATAAAAAGTTTTGTACCTGTCTCAAAATATCCCAAATTCCACATTCTAATGCTGAACACTAAGGTCAATTTGGAGTTCTACATGGCCCAATTTCTTTCAAAATCGTCTCATTAGATAAAGAAAGTTTTGTACGGTTTTGTACCAAGAATAAAAATTTTGTACCTGTCTCAAAATGTCCCAAATTCCACATTCTAATGCTGAACACTAAGGTCAATTTGGAGTTCCACATAGCCCAATTTCTTTTAAAATTGTCTCATTAGATAAAGAAAGTTTTGTACTGATTTGTATCAACAATAAAAAGTTTTGTACCTGTCCCAAAATGTCCCAAATTCCACATTCTAATGCTGAACACTAAGGTCAAGATGGAGTTCCACATAGACCGATTTCTTTCAATATTGTCTCATTAGATAAAGAAAGTTTTGCACTGTTTTGTACCAAGAATAAGAAGTTTTGTACCTGTCCCAAAATGTCCCAAATTCCACATTCTAATGCTGAACACTAAGGTCAAAATGGAATTCCACATAGACCGATTTCTTTTAAAATCGTCTCATTAGATAAAATTTTGTACGGTTTTGTACCAACAATAAAAAGTTTCGTACCTGTCCCAAAATGTACCAAATTCCACATTCTAATGCTGAACACTAACGTCAAGTTGGAATTTTACATAGCCCGATTTCTTTCAATATTGTCTCATTAGATAAAGAAAGTTTTGTACTGTTTTTTACCAACAATAAAAAGTTTTGTACCTGTCTCAAAATGTCCCAAATTCCACATTCTAATGCTGAACACTAAGATCAGGTTGGAGTTCCACATAGCCCAATTTCTTTTAAAATTGTCTCATTAGATAAAGAAAGTTTTGTACTGTGTTGTATCAACAATAAAAAGTTTTGTACCTGTCCCAAAATGTCCCAAATTCTACATTGTAATACTGAACACTAAAGTCAAGTTGGAGTTCCACATAGCCCGATTTCTTTCAAGATTGTCTAATTAGATAAAGAAAGATTTGTACTGTTTTGTAGCAACAATAGAAAGGTTTGTACCTGTCCCAAAATGTCCCAAATTCCACATTCTAATGCTGAACACTAAGATCAAGTTGGAGTTCCACGTAGCCTGATTTCTTTCAAAATCGTCTCATTAGACAAAGGAAGTTTTGTATGGTTTTGCACCAACAATAAAAAGTTTTGTACCTGTCCCAAAATGTCCCAAATTCCACATTCTAATGCTGAACACTAAGGTCAATTTGGAGTTCCACATAGCCCAATTTCTTTCAAATTGTCTCATTAGATAGAGAAAGTTTTGTACTGTTTTGTACCAACAATAAAAAGTTTCGTACCTGTCCCAAAATGTCCCAAATTCCACATTCTATTGCTGAACACTAAGGTCAAGGTGGAGTTCTACATAGTCCGATTTCCTTCAAAATCGTGTCATTAGATAAAGAAGGTTTTGTACGGTTTTGCACCAACAATAAAAAGTTTTGTACCAGTCCCAAAATGTCCCAAATTTAGATTTTAGTGTGGAACTACAACTTGACCTCTGAGTTCTACATTCGCCGATTTGCATCAAAATGCCCTCATTACATAAAGAAAGTTTTGTACTCTTTTGTACTAACAATAAAAAGTTTTGTACCAGACCCAAAATGTCCCAAATTCAAACTTTTATTTTGAGAAACATATGAAATCTCAGTCCAATTAACACATATATCAATGACAATGGTCCCATTTGATAAAGAAAGTTTTGTACTGTTTTGTACCAACAATAAAAAGTTTTGTACCTGTCCCAAAATGTCCCAAATTCCACATTCTAATGCTGAACTCTAAGGTCAACTTGGAGTTCCACATAGCCCGATTTCTTTCAATATTGTCTCATTAGATAAAGAAAGTTTTGTACGGTTTTGTACCAACCATAAAAAGTTTTGTACCTGTCCCAAAATGTCCCAAATTCCACATTCTAATGCTGAACACTAAGGTCAAGTTGGGGTTCCACATAGCCCGATTTCTTTCAAGATTGTCTAATTAGATAAAGAAAGATTTGTACTGATTTGTACCAACAATAGAAAGGTTTGTACCTGTCCCAAAATGTCCCAAATTCCACATTCTAATGCTGAACACTAAGATCAAGTTGGAGTTCCACGTAGCCTGATTTCTTTCAAAATCGTCTCATTAGATAAAGGAAGTTTTTTGTGGTTTTGCACCAACAATAAAAAGGTTTGTACCTGTCCCAAAATGTCCCAAATTCCACATTCTAATGCTGAACACTAAGGTTAATTTGGAGTTCTACATGGCCCAATTTCTTTCAAAATTGTCTCATTAGATAAAGAAAGTTTTGTGCTGTTTTGTACGAACAACAAAAAGTTTTGTACCTGTCCCAAAATGTCCCAAATTCCACATTCTAACTGAACAGTAAGGTCAAGATGGAATTCCACATACACCGATTTCTTTCAAAATCGTCTCATTAGATAAGGAAAGTCTTGTACGGTTTTGTAATAAGAATAAAAAGTTTTGTACCTGTCCCAAAATGTCCCAAATTCCACATTCTAATGCTGAACACTAAGGTCAAGTTGGAGTTCAACATAGCCCGATTTCTTTCAATATTGTCTCATTAGATAAGGAAAGTTTTGTACTGTTTTGTACGAACAATAAAAAGTTTTGTACCTGTCCCAAAATATCCCAAATTCCACATTCTAATGCTGAACACTAAGGTCAAGTTGGAGTTCTACATACCCCTAATTTCTTTTAAAATTGTCTCATTAGATAAAGAAAGTTTTTTACTGTTTTGTACTAACAATAAAAAGTTTTGTACCAGTCCCAAAATGTCCCAAATTCAAACTTCTAATTTGAGAAACATAAGGAAATCTCAGTCCTATTAACACATATATCAATGATAATGGTCCCATTTGATAAAGAAAATTTTGTATTGTTTTGTACCAACAATAAAAAGTTTTGTACCTGTCCCAAAATGTCCCAAATTCCACATTCTAATGCTGAACACTAAGGTCAAGTTGGAGTTCCACATAGCCCGATTTCTTTCAAAATTGTCTCATTAGATAAAGAACGTTTTGTACTGTTTTGTACCAACAATAAAAAGTTTTTTTCCTGTCCCAAAATGTCCCAAATTCCACATTCTAATGCTGAACACTAAGGTCAACATGGAATTCCACATAGACCGATTTCTTTGAAAATCGTCTCATTAATAAAAATTTTGTACGGTTTTTTACCAACAATAAAAAGTTTTGTACCTGTCCCAAAATGTACCAAATTCCACATTCTAATGCTGAACACTAAGGTCAAGTTGGAATTTTACATAGCCCGATTTCTTTAAATATTGTCTCATTAGATAAAGAAAGTTTTGTACGGTTTTGTACCAACAATAAAAAGTTTTGTACCAGTCCCAAAATGTACCAAATTCCACATTCTATTGCTGAACACTAAGGTCAATTTGGAGTTCCACATAGTTCGATTTCTTTGAAAATTTCTCATTAGATAAGGAAAGTTTTGTACTGTATTGTACCAACAATAAAATGTTTTGTACCTGTCCCGAAATGTCCCAAATTTTAGATTTTAATGTGGAACTCCAACTTGACCTCTGAGTTCTACATTCGCCGATTTGCATCAAAATGCTCTCATTACATAAAGAAAGTTTTGTACTGTTTTGTACTAACAATAAAAAGTTTTGTACCCGTCCCAAAATGTCCCAAATTCAAACTTCTAATTTGAAAAACATAAAGAAATCTCAGTCCCATTAACACATATATCAATGATAATGGTCCCATTTGATAAAGAAAGTTTCGTACTGTTTTGTACCAACAATAAAAAGTTTTATACCTGTCCCAAAATGTCCCAAATTCCATATTCTAATGCTGAACACTAAGGTCAACTTGTAGTTCCACATAGGCCGATTTCTTTCAATATTGTCTCATTAGATAAAGAAAGTTTTGTATGGTTTTGTACCAACAATAAAAATTTTCGTTCCTGTCCCAAAATGTCCCAAATTCCATATTCTAATGCTGAACACTAAGGTCAACTTGTAGTTCCACATAGGCCGATTTCTTTCAATATTGTCTCATTAGATAAAGAAAGTTTTGTACGGTTTTGTACCAACAATAAAAAGTTTTGTACCTGTCTCAAAATGTCCCAAATTCCACATTCTAATGCTGAACACTAAGGTCAATTTGGAGTTACACATAGCCCAATTTCTTTTAAAATTGTCTCATTAGATAAAGAAAGTTTTGTACTGATTTGTATCAACAATAAAAAGTTTTGTACCTGTCCCAAAATGTCCCAAATTCCACATTCTAATGCTGAACACTAAGGTCAAGATGGAGTTCCACATAGACCGATTTCTTTCAATATTGTCTCATTAGATAAAGAAAGTTTTGCACTGTTTTGTACCAACAATAAGAAGTTTTGTACCTGTCCCAAAATGTCCCAAATTCCACATTCTAATGCTGAACACTAAGGTCAAGATGGAATTCCACATAGACCGATTTCTTTTAAAATCGTCTCATTAGATAAAATTTTGTACGGTTTTGTACCAACAATAAAAAGTTTCGTACCTGTCCCAAAATGTACCAAAATCCACATTCTAATGCTGAACACTAACGTCAAGTTGGAATTTTACATAGTCCGATTTCTTTCAATATTGTCTCATTAGATAAAGAAAGTTTTGTACTGTTTTGTACCAACAATAAAAAGTTTTGTACCTGTCTCAAAATGTCCCAAATTCCACATTCTAATGCTGAACACTAAGATCAGGTTGGAGTTCCACATAGCCCAATTTCTTTTAAAATTGTCTCATTAGATAAAGAAAGTTTTGTACTGTGTTGTATCAACAATAAAAAGTTTTGTACCTGTCCCAAAATGTCCCAAATTCTACATTGTAATACTGAACACTAAGGTCAAGTTGGAGTTCCACATAGCCCGATTTCTTTCAAGATTGTCTAATTAGATAAAGAAAGATTTGTACTGTTTTGTACCAACAATAGAAAGGTTTGTACCTGTCCCAAAATGTCCCAAATTCCACATTCTAATGCTGAACACTAAGATCAAGTTGGAGTTCCACGTAGCCTGATTTCTTTCAAAATCGTCTCATTAGACAAAGGAAGTTTTGTATGGTTTTGCACCAACAATAAAAAGGTTTGTACCTGTCCCAAAATTTCCCAAATTCCACATTCTAATGCTGAACACTAAGGTCAATTTGGAGTTCCACATAGCCCGATTTCTTTGAAAATTTCTCATTAGATAACGAAAGTTTTGTACTGTATTGTACAAACAATAAAAAGTTTTGAACCTGTCCCGAAATGTCCCAGATTCCACATTCTAATGCTGAGCACTAAGGTCAAGTTAAAGTTCCACATAGCCCAATTTCTTTCAAATTGTCTCATTAGATAGAGAAAGTTTTGTACTGTTTTGTACCAACAATAAAAAGTTTCGTACCTGTCCCAAAATGTCCCAAATTCCACATTCTATTGCTGAACACTAAGGTCAAGGTGGAGTTCTACATAGAACGATTTCCTTCAAAATCGTGTCATTAGATAAAGAAAGTTTTGTACGGTTTTGCACCAACAATAAAAAGTTTTGTACCAGTCCCAAAATGTCCCAAATTTAGATTTTAGTGTGGAACTACAATTTGACCTCTGAGTTCTACATTCGCCGATTTGCATCAAAATGTTCTCATTACATAAAGAAAGTTTTGTACTGTTTTGTACTAACAATAAAAAGTTTTGTACCAGTCCCAAAATGTCCCAAATTCAAACTTTTAATTTGAGAAACATATGAAATCTCAGTCCAATTAACACATATATCAATGATAATGGTCCCATTTGATAAAGAAAGTTTTGTACTGTTTTGTACCAACAATAAAAAGTTTTGTACCTGTCCCAAAATGTCCCAAATTCCACATTCTAATGCTGAACTCTAAGGTCAACTTGGAGTTCCACATAGCCCGATTTCTTTCAATATTGTCTCATTAGATAAAGAAAGTTTTGTACGGTTTTGTACCAACCATAAAAAGTTTTGTACCTGTCCCAAAATGTCCCAAATTCCACATTCTAACTGAACAGTAAGGTCAAGATGGAATTCCACATACACCGATTTCTTTCAAAATCGTCTCATTAGATAAGGAAAGTTTTGTACGGTTTTGTAATAAGAATAAAAAGTTTTGTACCTGTCCCAAAATGTCCCAAATTCCACATTCTAATGCTGAACACTAAGGTCAAGTTGGAGTTCAACATAGCCCGATTTCTTTCAATATTGTCTCATTAGATAAGGAAAGTTTTGTACTGTTTTGTACGAACAATAAAAAGTTTTGTACCTGTCCCAAAATATCCCAAATTCCACATTCTAATGCTGAACACTAAGGTCAAGTTGGAGTTCTACATACCCCTAATTTCTTTTAAAATTGTCTCATTAGATAAAGAAAGTTTTTTACTGTTTTGTACTAACAATAAAAAGTTTTGTACCAGTCCCAAAATGTCCCAAATTCAAACTTCTAATTTGAGAAACATAAGGAAATCTCAGTCCTATTAACACATATATCAATGATAATGGTCCCATTTGATAAAGAAAATTTTGTATTGTTTTGTACCAACAATAAAAAGTTTTTTTCCTGTCCCAAAATGTCCCAAATTCCACATTCTAATGCTGAACACTAAGGTCAAGATGGAATTCCACATAGACCGATTTCTTTCAAAATCGTCTCATTAGATAAAATTTTGTACGGTTTTGTACCAACAATAAAAAGTTTTGTACCTGTCCCAAAATGTACCAAATTCCACATTCTAATGCTGAACACTAACGTCAAGTTGGAATTTTACATAGCCCGATTTCTTTCAGTATTGTCTCATTAGATCAAGAAAGTTTTGTACTGTTTTGTACCAACAATAAAAAGTTTTGTACCTGTCCCAAAATGTCCCAAATTCCACATTCTAATGCTGAACACTAAGGTCAAGTTCGAGTTCCACATAGCCCAATTTCTTTCAAAATTGTCTTATTAGATAAAGAAAGTTTTGTACTGTGTTGTATCAACAATAAAAAGTTTTGTACCTGTCCCAAAATGTCCCAAATTCTACATTGTAATACTGAACACTAAGGTCAAGTTGGAGTTCCACATAGCCCGATTTCTTTCAAAATTGTCTAATTAGATAAAAAAAGATTTGTACTGTTTTGTACCAACAATAGAAAGGTTTGTACCTGTCCCAAAATGTCCCAAATTCCACATTCTAATGCTGAACACTAAGATCAAGTTGGAGTTCCACGTAGCCTGATTTCTTTCAAAATCGTCTCATTAGATAAAGGAAGTTTTGTATGGTTTTGCACCAACAATAAAAAGTTTTGTACCTGTCCCAAAATGTCCCAAATTCCACATTCTAATGCTGAACACTAAGGTCAAGGTGGAGTTCTACATAGCCCGATTTCCTTCAAAATCGTGTCATTAGATAAAGAAAGTTTTGTACGGTTTTGCACCAACAATAAAAAGTTTTGTATTAGTCCCAAAATGTCCCAAATTTAGATTTTAGTGTGGAACTACAACTTGACCTCTGAGTTCTACATTCGCCGATTTGCATCAAAATGCCCTCATTACATAAAGAAAGTTTTGTACTGTTTTGTACTAACAATAAAAAGTTTTGTACCAGTCCCAAAATGTCCCAAATTCAAACTTCTAATTTGAGAAGCATAAAGAAATCTCAGTCCCATTAACACATATATCAATGATAATGGTCCCATTTGATAAAGAAAGTTTTGTACTGTTTTGTACCAACAATAAAAAGTTTTGTACCTGTCCCAAAATGTACCAAATTCCACATTCTAATGCTGAACTCTAAGGTCAACTTGGAGTTCCACATAGCCCGATTTCTTTCAATATTGTCTCATTAGATAAAGAACGTTTTGTACGGTTTTGTACCAACCATAAAAAGTTTCCTGCCTGTCCCAAAATGTCCCAAATTCCACATTCTAATGCTGAACACTAAGGTCAATTTGGAGTTCTACATGGCCCAATTTCTTTCAAAATTGTCTCATTAGATAAAGAAAGTTTTGTACTGTTTTGTACGAACAATAAAAAGTTTTGTACCTGTCAAAAAATGTCCCAAATTCCACATTCTAATGCTGAACACTAAGGTCAAGTTGGAGTTCTACATACCCCAATTTCTTTTAAAATTGTCTCATTAGATAAAGAAAGTTTTTTACTGTTTTGTACTAACAATAAAAAGTTTTGTACCAGTCCCAAAATGTCCCAAATTCAAACTTCTAATTTGAGAAACAAAGAAATCTCAGTCCCATTAACACATATATCAATGATAATGGTCCCATTTGATAAAGAAAGTTTCGTACTGTTTTGTACCAACAATAAAAAGTTTTGTACCTGTCCCAAAATATCCCAAATTCCACATTCTAATGCTGAACACTAAGGTCAATTTGGACTTGTACATGGCGCAATTTCTTTCAAAATTGTCTCATTAGATAAAGAAAGTTTTGTACTGTTTTGTACGAACAACAAAAAGTTTTGTACCTGTCCCAAAATGTCCCAAATTCCACATTCTAATGCTGAACACTAAGGTCAAGATGGAGTTCCACATAGCCCGATTTCTTTCAATATTGTCTCATTACATAAATAAAGTTTTGCACTGTTTTGTACCAACAAGAAAAAGTTTTGTACCTGTCCCAAAATATCCCAAATTCCACATTCTAATGCTGAAAACTAAGGTCAAGATGGAGTTCTACATGGCCCAATTTCTTTCAAAATTGTCTCATTAGATAAAGAGAGTTTTGTACTGTTTTGTACGAACAACAGAAAGTTTTGTACCTGTCCCAAAATGTCCCAAATTCCACATTCTAACTGAACACTAAGATCAAGATGGAATTCCACATAGACCGATTTCTTTCAAAATCGTCTCATTAGATAAAAAAAGTTTTGTACGGTTTTGTACCAAGAATAAAAAGTTTTGTACCTGTCCCAAAATGTCCCAAATTCCACATTCTAATGCTGATCACTAAGGTCAAGTTGGAGTTCTACATACCCCAATTTCTTTCAAAATTGTCTCATTAGATAAAGAAAGTTTTGTACTGTTTTGTACTAACAATAAAAAGTTTTGTACCAGTCCCAAAATGTCCCGAATTCAAACTTCTAATTTGAGAAACATAAAGAAATCTCAGTCCCATTAACACATATATCAATGATAATGGTCCCATTTGATAAAGAAAGTTTTGTACTGTTTTGTACCAACAATAAAAAGTTTTGTAAATGTCCCAAAATGTCCCAAATTCCACATTCTAATGCTGAACACTAAGGTCAAGATGGAATTCCACATAGACCGATTTCTTTCAAAATCGTCTCATTAGATAAAGAAAGTTTTGTACGGTTTTCTATCAACAATAAAAAGTTTTGTACCTGTCCCAAAATGTCCCAAATTCTACATTCTAATGCTGAACACTAAGTCAAGTTGGAGTTCCACATACCCCAATTTCTTTCAAAATTGTCTCATTAGATAAAGAAAGTTTTCTACTGTTTTGTACCAATAATAAAAAGTTTCCTACCTGTCCCAAAATGTCCCAAATTCTACATTCTAATGCTGAACACTAAGGTCAAGTTATAGTTCAACATAGCCCGATTTCTTTCAAAATCGTCTGATTAGATAAAGAAAGTTTTGTTCGGTTTTGTACCAAAAATAAAAAGTTTTGTACCTGTCGCAAAATGTACCAAATTCCACATACTATTGCTGAACACTAAGGTTAATTTGGAGTTCCACATAGCCCAATTTCTTTCAAAATTTCTCATTAGATAAAGAAAGTTTTGTACTGTTTTGTACCAAAAATAAAAAGTTCTGTACCTGTCCCAAAATGTCCCAAATTCCACATTCCAGTGCTGAACACTAAGGTCAAGTTGGAGTTGTACATACCCCAATTTCTTTTAAATTTGTCTCATTAGATAAAGAAAGTTTTTTACTGTTTTGTACCAACAATAAAAAGTTTCGTACCTGTCGCAAAATTTCCCAAAATCCACATTCTAATGCTGAACACTAAGGTCAAGTTGGAGTTCCACATAGACCGAATTCTTTCAAAATCGTCTCATTAGATAAAGAAAGTTTTGTACGGTTTTGTACCAACAATAAACAGTTTTGTACCTGTCCCAAAATGTCCCAAATTCCACATTCTAATGCTGAACACTAAGGTCAAGTTGGAGTTCCAAATAGACCGATTTCTTTCAAAATCGTCTCATTAGATAAAGAAAGTTTTGTACGGTTTTGTACCAACAATAAACGGTTTTGTACCTGTCCCAAAATGTCCCAAATTCCACATTCTAATGCTGAACACTAAGGTCAAGTTGCAGTTCCACATAGCCCGATTTCTTTCAAAATTGTCTCATTAGATAACGAAAGTTCTGTACTGTTTTGTACCAAAAATAGAAAGGTTTGTACCTGTCCCAAAATGTCCCAAATTCCACATTCTAATGCTGAACACTAGGGTCAAGGTGAAGTTCCACATAGCCCGATTTCCTTCAAAATCGTGCCATTAGATAAACAAAGTTTTGTACGGTTTTGCACCAACAATAAAAAGTTTTGTACCAGTCCCAAAATGTCCCAAATTTAGATTTTAGTGTGGAACTCCAACTTGACCTCTGAGTTCTACCTTCGCCGATTTGCATCAAAATGCCCTCATTACATAAAGAAGGTTTTGTACTGTTTTGTACTAACAATAAAAAGTTTTGTACCAGTCCCAAAATGTCCCAAATTCAAACTTCTAATTTGAGAAACATAAAGAAATCTCAGTCCCATTAACACATATATCAATGATAATGGTCCCATTTGATAAAGAAAGTTTTGTACTGTTTTGTACCAACAATAAAAAGTTCTGTACCTGTCCCAAAATGTCCCAAATTCCACATTCTAATGCTGAACACTAAGGTCATCTTGGAGTTCCACATAGCCCGATTTCTTTCAATATTGTCTCATTTGATAAAGAAAGTTATGTACGGTTTTGTACCAACAATAAAAAGTTTCGTACCTGTCCCAAAATGTCCCAAATTCCACATTCTAATGCTGAACTCTAAGGTCAAGATGGAGTTCCACATAGACCGATTTCTTTCAATATTGTCTCATTAGATAAAGAAAGTTTTGTACTGTTTTGTACCAACAATAAAAAGTTTTGTACCTGTCCCAAAATATCCCAAATTCCACCTTCTAAAGATGAACACTAAGGTCAATTTGGAGTTCTACATGGCCCAATTTCTTTCAAAATTGTCTCGTTAGATAAAGAAAGTTTTGTACTGTTTTGTACGAACAACAAAAAGTTTTGTACCTGTCCCAAAATGTCCCAAATTCCACATTCTAACTGAACAGTAAGGTCAAGATGGAATTCCACATAGACCGATTTCTTTCAAAATCGTCTCATTAGATAAGGAAAGTTTTGTACGGTTTTGTACCAAGAATAAAAAGTTTTGTACCTGTCCCAAAATGTCCCAAATTCCACATTCTAATGCTGAACACTAAGGTCAAGGTGGAGTTCCACATAGCCCGATTTCTTTCAATATTGTCTCATTAGATAAGGAAAGTTTTGTACTGTTTTGTACGAACAATATAAAGTTTTGTACCTGTCCCAAAATGTCCCAAATTCCACATTCTAATGCTGAACACTAAGGTCAAGTTGGAGTTCTACATACCCCAATTTCTTTTAAAATTGTCTCATTAGATAAAGAAAGTTTTTTACTGTTTTGTACTAACAATAAAAAGTTTTGTACCAGTCCCAAAATGTACCAAATTCAAACTTCTATTTTGAGAAACATAAAGAAATCTCAGTCCTATTAACACATATATCAATGATAATGGTCCCATTTGATAAAGAAAGTTTTCTACTCTTTTGTACCAACAATAAAAAGTTTTGTACCTGTCCCAAAATATCCCAAATTCCACATTCTAATGCTGAAAACTAAGGTCAAGATGGAGTTCCACATAGCCCGATTTCTTTCAATATTGTCTCATTAGATAAAGATTTGCACTGTTTTGTACCAACAATAAAAAGTTTTGTACCTGTCCCAAAATATCCCAAATTCCACATTCTAATGCTGAACACTAAGGTCAATTTGGAGTTGTACATGGCGCAATTTCTTTCAAAATTGTCTCATTAGATAAAGAGAGTTTTGTACTGTTTTGTACGGACAACAGAAAGTTTTGTACCTGTCCCAAAATGTCCCAAATTCCACATTCTAACTGAACACTAAGATCAAGATGGAATTCCACATAGACCGATTTCTTTCAAAATCGTCTCATTAGATAAAGAAAGTTTTGTACGGTTTTGTACCAAGAATAAAAAGTTTTGTACCTGTCCCAAAATGTCCCAAATTCCACATTCTAATGCTGAACACTAAGGTCAAGTTGGAGTTCCACATAGCCCGATTTCTTTCAATATTGTCTCATTAGATAAAGAAAGTTTTGTACTGTTTTGTACCAACAATAAAAAGTTTCGTATCTGTCCCAAAATGTCCCAAAATCCACATTCTAATGCTGAACACTAAGGTCAAGTTGGAGTTCCACATAGACCGCTTTCTTTCAAAATCGTCTCATTAGATAAAGAAAGTTTTGTACAGTTTTGTACCAACAATAAACAGTTTTGTATTTGTCCCAAAATGTCCCAAATTCCACATTCTAATGCTGAACACTAAGGTCAAGTTGGAGTTCCACATAGCCCGATTTCATTCAAAATTGTCTCATTAGATAAAGAAAGTTTTGTACTGCTTTGTACCAACAATAAAAAGTTTTTTCCTATCCCAAAATGTCCCAAATTCCACATTCTAATGCTGAAGACTAAGGTCAAGATGGAATTCCAAATAGACCGATTTCTTTCAAAATCGTCTCATTAGATAAAATTTTGTACGGTTTTGTACCAACAATAAAAAGTTTTGTACCTGTCCCAAAATGTACCAAATTCCACATTCTAATGCTGAACACTAACGTCAAGTTGGAATTTTACATAGCCCGATTTCTTTCAATATTGTCTCATTAGATAAAGAAAGTTTTGTACTGTTTTGTAGCAACAATAAAAAGTTTTGTACATGTCCCAAAATGTCCCAAATTCCACATTCTAATGCTGAACACTAAGGTCAAGTTGGAGTTCCACATAGCCCAATTTCTTTCAAAATTTTCTCATTAGATAAAGAAAGTTTTGTACTGTGTTGTATCAACAATAAAAAGTTTTGTACCTGTCGCAAAATGTCCCAAATTCTACATTGTAATACTGAACACTAAGGTCAAGTTGGAATTCCACATAGCCCGATTTCTTTCAAAATTGTCTAATTAGATAAAGAAAGATTTGTACTGTTTTGTACCAACAAAAGAAAGGTTTGTACCTGTCCCAAAATGTCCCAAATTCCACATACTAATGCTGAACACTAAGATCAAGTTGGAGTTCCACGTAGCCTGATTTCTTTCAAAATCGTCTCATTAGATAAAGGAAGTTTTGTATGGTTTTGCACCAACAATAAAAAGTTTTATACCTGTCCCAAAATGTCCCAAATTCCACATTCTAATCCTGAACACTAAGGTCAATTTGGAGTTGCACATAGCCCGATTTCTTTGAAAATTTCTCATTAGATAACGAAAGTTTTGTACTGTATTGTACCAACAATAAAAAGTTTTGTACCTGTCCCGAAATGTCCCAGATTCCACATTCTGATGCTGAACACTAAAGTCAAGTTAAAGTTCCACATAGCCCAATTTCTTTCAAAATTGTCTCATTAGATAGAGAAAGTTTTGTACTGTTTTGTGCCAACAATAAAAAGTTTCGTACCTGTCCCAAAATGTCCCAAATTCCACATTCTATTGCTGAACACTAAGGTCAAGGTGGAGTTCCACATAGCCCGATTTCCTTCAAAATCGTTTCATTAGATAAAGAAAGTTTTGTACGGTTTTGCACCAACAATAAAAAGTTTTGTACCAGTCCCAAAATGTCCCAAATTTTAAATTTTAGTGTGGAACTCCAACTTGACCTCCGAGTTCTACATTCGCCGATTAGCATCAAAATGCCCTCATTACATAAAGAAAGATTTGTACTGTTTTGTACTAACAATAAAAAGTTTTGTACCAGTCCCAAAATGTCCCAAATTCAAACTTCTAATTTGAAAAACATAAAGAAATCTCAGTCCCATTAACACATATATCAATTATAATGGTCCCATTTGATAAAGAAAGTTTCGTACTGTTTTGTACCAACAATAAAAAGTTTTGTACCTGTCCCAAATGTCCGAAATTCCACATTCTAATGCTGAACACTAAGGTCAAGTTGGAATTCCACATAGACCGATTTCTTTGAAAATCGTCTCATTAGATAAAATTTTGTACGGTTTTTTACCAACAATAAAAAGTTTTGTACCTGTCCCAAAATGTACCAAATTCCACATTCTAATGCTGAACACTAAGGTCAAGTTGGAATTCCACATAGCCCGATTTCTTTAAATATTGTCTCATTAGATAAAGAAAGTTTTGTACTGTTTTGTACCAACAATAAAAAGTTTTGTACCTGTCCCAAAATGTCCCAAATTCCACATTCTAATGCTGAACACTAAGGTCAAGTTGGAGTTCCACATAGCCCAATTTCTTTCAAAATTGTCTCATTAGATAAAGAAAGTTTTGTACTGTATTGTACCAACAATAAAAAGTTTTGTACCTGTCCCGAAATGTCCCAGATTCCACTTTCTAATGCTGAACACTAAGGTCAAGTTAAAGTTCCACATAGCCCAATTTCTTTCAAAATTGTCTCATTAGATAAAGAAAGTTTTGCACTGTTTTGTACCAACAATAAAAAGTTTCGTACCTGTCCCAAAATGTCCCAAATTCCACATTCTATTGCTGAACACTAAGGTCAAGGTGGAGTTCTACATAGCCCGATTTCCTTCAAAATCGTGTCATTAGATAAAGAAAGTTTTGTACGGTTTTGTACCAACAATAAAAAGTTTTGTACCAGTCCCAAAATGTCCCAAATTTAGATTTTTGTGTGGAACTACAACTTGACCTCTGAGTTCCACATTCGCCGATTTGCATCAAAATGCCCTCATTACATAAAGAAAGTTTTGTACTGTTTTGTACTAACAATAAAAAGTTTTGTACCAGTCCCAAAATGTCCCAAATTCAAACTTTTAATTTGAGAAACATAAAGAAATCTCAGTCCCATTAACACATATATCAATGATAATGGTCCCATTTGATAAAGAAAGTTTTGTACTGTTTTGTACCAACAATAAAAAGTTTTGTACCTGTCCCAAAATGTCCCAAATTCCACACTCTAATGCTGAACTCTAAGGTCAACTTGGAGTTCCACATAGCCCGATTTCTTTCAATATTGTCTCATTAGATAAAGAAAGTTTTGTACGGTTTCGTACCAACCATAAAAAGTTTCGTACCTCTCCCAAAATGTCCTAAATTCCACATTCTAATGCTGAACACTAAGGTCAATTTGGAGTTCTACATGGCCCAATTTCTTTCAAAATTGTCTCATTAGATAAAGAAAGTTTTGTACTGTTTTGTACGAACAACAAAAAGTTTTGTACCTGTCCCAAAATGTCCCAAATTCCACATTCTAACTGAACAGTAAGGTCAAGATGGAATTCCACATAGACCGATTTCTTTCAAAATCGTCTCATTAGATAAGGAAAGTTTTGTACGGTTTTGTACCAAGAATAAAAAGTTTTGTACCTGTCCCAAAATGTCCCAAATTCCACATTCTAATGCTGAACACTAAGGTCAAGGTGGAGTTCCACATAGCCCGATTTCTTTCAATATTGTCTCATTAGATAAGGAAAGTTTTGTACTGTTTTGTACGAACAATAAAAAGTTTTGTACCTGTCCCAAAATGTCCCAAATTCCACATTCTAATGCTGAACACTAAGGTCAAGTTGGAGTTCTACATACCCCAATTTCTTTTAAAATTGTCTCATTAGATAAAGAAAGTTTTTTACTGTTTTGTACTAACAATAAAAAGTTTTGTACCAGTCCCAAAATGTACCAAATTCAAACTTCTATTTTGAGAAACATAAAGAAATCTCAGTCCTATTAACACATATATCAATGATAATGGTCCCATTTGATAAAGAAAGTTTTCTACTCTTTTGTACCAACAATAAAAAGTTTTGTACCTGTCCCAAAATATCCCAAATTCCACATTCTAATGCTGAAAACTAAGGTCAAGATGGAGTTCCACATAGCCCGATTTCTTTCAATATTGTCTCATTAGATAAAGATTTGCACTGTTTTGTACCAACAATAAAAAGTTTTGTACCTGTCCCAAAATATCCCAAATTCCACATTCTAATGCTGAACACTAAGGTCAATTTGGAGTTGTACATGGCGCAATTTCTTTCAAAATTGTCTCATTAGATAAAGAAATTTTTGTACTGTTTTGTACGAAGAACCAAAAGTTTTGTACCTGTCCTAAAATGTCCCAAATTCCACATTCTAATGCTGAACACTAAGGTCAAGATGGAGTTCCACATAGCCCGATTTCTTTCAATATTGTCTCATTACATAAAGAAAGTTTTGCACTGTTTTGTACCAACAATAAAAAGTTTTGTACCTGTCCCAAAATATCGCAAATTCCACATTCTAATGCTGAGCACTAAGGTTAATTTGGAGTTCTACATGGCCCAATTTCTTTCAAAATTGTCTCATTAGATAAAGAGAGTTTTGTACTGTTTTGTACGGACAACAGAAAGTTTTGTACCTGTCCCAAAATGTCCCAAATTCCACATTCTAACTGAACACTAAGATCAAGATGGAATTCCACATAGACCGATTTCTTTCAAAATCGTCTCATTAGATAAAGAAAGTTTTGTATGGTTTTGTACCAAGAATAAAAAGTTTTGTACCTGTCCCAAAATGTCCCAAATTCCACATTCTAATGGTGAACACTAAGGTCAAGTTGGAGTTCCACATAGCCCGATTTCTTTCAATATTGTCTCATTAGATAAAGAAAGTTTTGTACTGTTTTGTACCAACAATAAAAAGTTTCGTATCTGTCCCAAAATGTCCCAAAATCCACATTCTAATGCTGAACACTAAGGTCAAGTTGGAGTTCCACATAGACCGCTTTCTTTCAAAATCGTCTCATTAGATAAAGAAAGTTTTGTACAGTTTTGTACCAACAATAAACAGTTTTGTATTTGTCCCAAAATGTCCCAAATTCCACATTCTAATGCTGAACACTAAGGTCAAGTTGGAGTTCCACATAGCCCGATTTCATTCAAAATTGTCTCATTAGATAAAGAAAGATTTGTACTGCTTTGTACCAACAACAAAAAGTTTTTTCCTATGCCAAAATGTCCCAAATTCCACATTCTAATGCTGAAGACTAAGGTCAAGATGGAATTCCAAATAGACCGATTTCTTTCAAAATCGTCTCATTAGATAAAATTTTGTACGGTTTTGTACCAACAATAAAAAGTTTTGTACCTGTCCCAAAATGTACCAAATTCCACATTCTAATGCTGAACACTAACGTCAAGTTGGAATTTTACATAGCCCGATTTCTTTCAATATTGTCTCATTAGATAAAGAAAGTTTTGTACTGTTTTGTAGCAACAATAAAAAGTTTTGTACATGTCCCAAAATGTCCCAAATTCCACATTCTAATGCTGAACACTAAGGTCAAGTTGGAGTTCCACATAGCCCAATTTCTTTCAAAATTTTCTCATTAGATAAAGAAAGTTTTGTACTGTGTTGTATCAACAATAAAAAGTTTTGTACCTGTCGCAAAATGTCCCAATTTCTACATTGTAATACTGAACACTAAGGTCAAGTTGGAATTCCACATAGCCCGATTTCTTTCAAAATTGTCTAATTAGATAAAGAAAGATTTGTACTGTTTTGTACCAACAAAAGAAAGGTTTGTACCTGTCCCAAAATGTCCCAAATTCCACATTCTAATGCTGAACACTAAGATCAAGTTGGAGTTCCACGTAGCCTGATTTCTTTCAAAATCGTCTCATTAGATAAAGGAAGTTTTGTATGGTTTTGCACCAACAATAAAAAGTTTTATACCTGTCCCAAAATGTCCCAAATTCCACATTCTAATCCTGAACACTAAGGTCAATTTGGAGTTGCACATAGCCCGATTTCTTTGAAAATTTCTCATTAGATAACGAAAGTTTTGTACTGTATTGTACCAACAATAAAAAGTTTTGTACCTGTCCCGAAATGTCCCAGATTCCACATTCTGATGCTGAACACTAAAGTCAAGTTAAATTTCCACATAGCCCAATTTCTTTCAAAATTGTCTCATTAGATAGAGAAAGTTTTGTACTGTTTTGTGCCAACAACAAAAAGTTTCGTACCTGTCCCAAAATGTCCCAAATTCCACATTCTATTGCTGAACACTAAGGTCAAGGTGGAGTTCCACATAGCCCGATTTCCTTCAAAATCGTTTCATTAGATAAAGAAAGTTTTGTACGGTTTTGCACCAACAATAAAAAGTTTTGTACCAGTCCCAAAATGTCCCAAATTTTAAATTTTAATGTGGAACTCCAACTTGACCTCCGAGTTCTACATTCGCCGATTAGCATCAAAATGCCCTCATTACATAAAGAAAGATTTGTACTGTTTTGTACTAACAATAAAAAGTTTTGTATCAGTCCCAAAATGTCCCAAATTCAAACTTCTAATTTGAAAAACATAAAGAAATCTCAGTCCCATTAACACATATATCAATTATAATGGTCCCATTTGATAAAGAAAGTTTCGTACTGTTTTGTACCAACAATAAAAAGTTTTGTACCTGTCCCAAATGTCCGAAATTCCACATTCTAATGCTGAACACTAAGGTCAAGTTGGAATTCCACATAGACCGATTTCTTTGAAAATCGTCTCATTAGATAAAATTTTGTACGGTTTTTTACCAACAATAAAAAGTTTTGTACCTGTCCCAAAATGTACCAAATTCCACATTCTAATGCTGAACACTAAGGTCAAGTTGGAATTCCACATAGCCCGATTTCTTTAAATATTGTCTCATTAGATAAAGAAAGTTTTGTACTGTTTTGTACCAACAATAAAAAGTTTTGTACCTGTCCCAAAATGTCCCAAATTCCACATTCTAATGCTGAACACTAAGGTCAAGTTGGAGTTCCACATAGCCCAATTTCTTTCAAAATTGTCTCATTAGATAAAGAAAGTTTTGTAGTGTTTTGTATCAACAATAAAAAGTCTTGTACCTGTCCCAAAATGTCCCAAATTCCACATTCTAATACTGAACACTATGGTCAAGTTAGAGTTCCACATAGCCCGATTTCTTTCAAAATTGTCTCATTAGATAAAGAAAGTTTTGTACTGTTTTGTACCAACAATAGAAAGGTTTGTACCTGTCCCAAAATGTCCCAAATTCCACATTCTAATGCTGAACACTAAGATCAAGTTGGAGTTCCACGTAGCCTGATTTCTTTCAAAATCGTCTCATTAGATAAAGGAAGTTTTGTATGGTTTTGCACCAACAATAAAAAGTTTTCTACCTGTCCCATAATGTCCAATATTCCACATTCTAATGCTGAACACTAAGGTCAATTTGGAGTTCCACATAGCCGAATTTCTTTGAAAATTTCTCATTAGATAAGGAAAGTTTTGTACTGTATTGTACCAGGAATAAAAAGTTTTGTACCTGTCCCGAAATGTCTTAGATTCCACATTGAAATGCTGAACACTAAGGTCAAGTTGGAGTTCCACATAGCCCAATTTCTTTCAAAATTGTCTCATTAGATAAAGAAAGTTTTGTACTGTTTTGTGCCAACAATAAAAAGTTTCGTACCTGTCCCAAAATGTCCCAAATTCCACATTCTATTGCTGAACACTAAGGTCAAGGTGGAGTTCCACATAGCCCGATTTCCTTCAAAATCGTGTCATTAGATAAAGAAAGTTTTGTACGGTTTTGCACCAACATTAAAAAGTTTTGTACCAGTCCCAAAATATCCCAAATTTTAGATTTTAGTGTGGAACTCCAACTTGACCTCTGAGTTCTACATTCGCCGATAAGCATCAAGATGCCCTCATTACATAAAGAAAGTATTGTACTGTTTTGTACTAACAATAAAAATTTTGTACCAGTCCCAAAATGTCCCAAATTCAAACTTCTAATTTGAAAAACATAAAGAAATCTCAGTCCCATTAACACATATATCAATGATAATGGTCCCATTTGATAAAGAAAGTTTTGTACTGTTTTGTACCAACAATAAACAGTTTTGTACCTGTCCCAAAATGTCCCAAATTCCACATTCTAATGCTGAACACTAAGGTCAAGTTGGAGTTCTACATACCCCAATTTCTTTCAAATTTGTCTCATTAGATAAAGAAAATTTTTTACTGTTTTGTACCAACAATAAAAAGTTTCGTACCTGTCCCAAAATGTCCCAAAATCCACATTCTAATGCTGAACACTAAGGTCAAGTTGGAGTTCCACATAGACCGATTTCTTTCAAAATAGTCTCATTAGATAAAGAAAGTTTTGTACGGTTTTGTACCAACAATAAAAAGTTTTGTACCTGTTCCAAAATGTCCCAAATTCCACATTCTAATGCTGAACACTAAGGTCAAGTTGGAGTTCCACATAGCGCGATTTCTCTCAAAATTGTCTCATTAGATAAAGAAAGTTTTGTACTGTTTTGTACCAACAATAAAAAGTTTTTTTCCTGTCCCAAAATGTCCCAAATTCCACATTCTAATGCTGAACACTAAGGTCAAGATGGAATTCCACATAGACCGATTTCTTTGAAAATCGTCTCATTAATAAAAAGTTTGTACGGTTTTCTACCAACAATAAAAAGTTTTGTACCTGTCCCAAAATGTACCAAATTCCACATTCTAATGCTGAACACTAAGGTCAAGTTGGAATTTCACATAGCCCGATTTCTTTAAATATTGTCTCATTAGATAAAGAAAGTTTTGTACGGTTTTGTGCCAACAATAAAAAGTTTTGTACCTGTCCCAAAATGTACCAAATTCCACATTCTATTGCTGAACACTAAGGTCAATTTGGAGTTCCACATAGTTCGATTTCTTTGAAAATTTCTCATTAGATAAGGAAAGTTTTGTACTGTATTGTACCAACAATAAAATGTTTTGTACCTGTCCCGAAATGTCTTAGATTCCACATTCTAATGCTGAACACTAAGGTCAAGTTGGAGTTCCACATAGCCCAATTTCTTTCAAAATTGTCTCATTAGATAAAGAAAGTTTTGTACTGTGTTGTATCAACAATAAAAAGTCTTGTACCTGTCCCAAAATGTCCCAAATTCCACATTCTAATACTGAACACTAAGGTCAAGTTGGAGTTCCACATAGCCCAATTTCTTTCAAAATTGTCTCATTAGATAAAGAAAGTTTTGTACTGTTTTGTGCCAACAATAAAAAGTTTCCTACCTGTCCTAAAATGTCCCAAATTCCAGATTCTATTGCTGAACACTAAGGTCAAGGTGGAGTTCCACATAGCCCGATTTTCTTCAAAATCGTGTCATTAGATAAAGAAAGTTTTGTACGGTTTTGCACCAACAATAAAAAATTTTGTACCAGTCCCAAAATCTCCCAAATTTTAGGTTTTAGTGTGGAACTCCAACTTGACCTCTGAGTTCTACATTCGCCGATTAGCATCAAGATGCCCTCATTACATAAAGAAAGTATTGTACTGTTTTGTACTAACAATAAAAAGTTTTGTACCAGTCCCAAAATGTCCCAAATTCAAACTTCTAATTTGAAAAACATAAAGAAATCTCAGACCCATTAACACATATATCAATGATAATGGTCCCATTTGATAAAGAAAGTTTCGTACTGTTTTGTACCAACAATAAACAGTTTTGTACCTGTCCCAAAATGTCCCAAATTCCACATTCTAATGCTGAACACTAAGGTCAAGTTGGAGTTCCACATAGCCCGATTTCTTTCAAAATTGTCTCATTAGATAAAGAAAGTTTTGTACTGTTTTGTACCAACAATAAAAAGTTTTTTTCCTGTCCCAAAATGTCCAAAATTCCACATTCTAATGCTGAACACTAAGGTCAAGATGGAATTCCACATAGACCGATTTCTTTGAAAATCGTCTCATTAATAAAAATTTTGTACGGTTTTTTACCAACAATAAAAAGTTTTGTACCTGTCCCAAAATGTACCAAATTCCACATTCTAATGCTGAAAACTAAGGTCAAGTTGGAATTTTACATAGCCCGATTTCTTTAAATATTGTCTCATTAGATAAAGAAAGTTTTGTACGGTTTTGTACCAACAATAAAAAGTTTTGTACCTGTCCCAAAATGTACCAAATTCCACATTCTATTGCTGAACACTAAGGTCAATTTGGAGTTCCACATAGTTCGATTTCTTTGAAAATTTCTCATTAGATAAGGAAAGTTTTGTACTGTATTGTACCAACAATAAAATGTTTTGTACCTGTCCCGAAATGTCCCAAATTTTAGATTTTAATGTGGAACTCCAACTTGACCTCTGAGTTCTACATTCGCCGATTTGCATCAAAATGCTCTCATTACATAAAGAAAGTTTTGTACTTTTTTGTACTAACAATAAAAAGTTTTGTACCAGTCCCAAAATGTCCCAAATTCAAACTTCTAATTTGAAAAACATAAAGAAATCTCAGTCCCATTAACACATATATCAATGATAATGGTCCCATTTGATAAAGAAAGTTTCGTACTGTTTTGTACCAACAATAAAAAGTTTTGTACCTGTCCCAAAATGTCCCAAATTCCATATTCTAATGCTGAACACTAAGGTCAACTTGTAGTTCCACATAGGCCGATTTCTTTCAATATTGTCTCATTAGATAAAGAAAGTTTTGTACGGTTTTGTACCAACAATAAAAAGTTTCGTTCCTGTCCCAAAATGTCCCAAATTCCACATTCTAATGCTGAACACTAAGGTCAAGATGGAGTTCCACATAGACCGATTTCTTTCAATATTGTCTCATTAGATAAAGAGGGTTTTGCACTGTTTTGTACCAACAATAAAAAGTTTTGTACCTGTCTCAAAATATCCCAAATTCCACATTCTAATGCTGAACACTAAGGTCAATTTGGAGTTCTACATGGCCCAATTTCTTTCAAAATCGTCTCATTAGATAAAGAAAGTTTTGTACGGTTTTGTACCAAGAATAAAAATTTTGTACCTGTCTCAAAATGTCCCAAATTCCACATTCTAATGCTGAACACTAAGGTCAATTTGGAGTTCCACATAGCCCAATTTCTTTTAAAATTGTCTCATTAGATAAAGAAAGTTTTGTACTGATTTGTATCAACAATAAAAAGTTTTGTACCTGTCCCAAAATGTCCCAAATTCCACATTCTAATGCTGAACACTAAGGTCAAGATGGAGTTCCACATAGACCGATTTCTTTCAATATTGTCTCATTAGATAAAGAAAGTTTTGCACTGTTTTGTACCAAGAATAAGAAGTTTTGTACCTGTCCCAAAATGTCCCAAATTCCACATTCTAATGCTGAACACTAAGGTCAAAATGGAATTCCACATAGACCGATTTCTTTTAAAATCGTCTCATTAGATAAAATTTTGTACGGTTTTGTACCAACAATAAAAAGTTTCGTACCTGTCCCAAAATGTACCAAATTCCACATTCTAATGCTGAACACTAACGTCAAGTTGGAATTTTACATAGCCCGATTTCTTTCAATATTGTCTCATTAGATAAAGAAAGTTTTGTACTGTTTTTTACCAACAATAAAAAGTTTTGTACCTGTCTCAAAATGTCCCAAATTCCACATTCTAATGCTGAACACTAAGATCAGGTAGGAGTTCCACATAGCCCAATTTCTTTTAAAATTGTCTCATTAGATAAAGAAAGTTTTGTACTGTGTTGTATCAACAATAAAAAGTTTTGTACCTGTCCCAAAATGTCCCAAATTCTACATTGTAATACTGAACACTAAGGTCAAGTTGGAGTTCCACATAGCCCGATTTCTTTCAAGATTGTCTAATTAGATAAAGAAAGATTTGTACTGTTTTGTAGCAACAATAGAAAGGTTTGTACCTGTCCCAAAATGTCCCAAATTCCACATTCTAATGCTGAACACTAAGATCAAGTTGGAGTTCCACGTAGCCTGATTTCTTTCAAAATCGTCTCATTAGACAAAGGAAGTTTTGTATGGTTTTGCACCAACAATAAAAAGTTTTGTACCTGTCCCAAAATGTCCCAAATTCCACATTCTAATGCTGAACACTAAGGTCAATTTGGAGTTCCACATAGCCCAATTTCTTTCAAATTGTCTCATTAGATAGAGAAAGTTTTGTACTGTTTTGTACCAACAATAAAAAGTTTCGTACCTGTCCCAAAATGTCCCAAATTCCACATTCTATTGCTGAACACTAAGGTCAAGGTGGAGTTCTACATAGTCCGATTTCCTTCAAAATCGTGTCATTAGATAAAGAAGGTTTTGTACGGTTTTGCACCAACAATAAAAAGTTTTGTACCAGTCCCAAAATGTCCCAAATTTAGATTTTAGTGTGGAACTACAACTTGACCTCTGAGTTCTACATTCGCCGATTTGCATCAAAATGCCCTCATTACATAAAGAAAGTTTTGTACTCTTTTGTACTAACAATAAAAAGTTTTGTACCAGACCCAAAATGTCCCAAATTCAAACTTTTATTTTGAGAAACATATGAAATCTCAGTCCAATTAACACATATATCAATGACAATGGTCCCATTTGATAAAGAAAGTTTTGTACTGTTTTGTACCAACAATAAAAAGTTTTGTACCTGTCCCAAAATGTCCCAAATTCCACATTCTAATGCTGAACTCTAAGGTCAACTTGGAGTTCCACATAGCCCGATTTCTTTCAATATTGTCTCATTAGATAAAGAAAGTTTTGTACGGTTTTGTACCAACCATAAAAAGTTTTGTACCTGTCCCAAAATGTCCCAAATTCCACATTCTAATGCTGAACACTAAGGTCAAGTTGGGGTTCCACATAGCCCGATTTCTTTCAAGATTGTCTAATTAGATAAAGAAAGATTTGTACTGATTTGTACCAACAATAGAAAGGTTTGTACCTGTCCCAAAATGTCCCAAATTCCACATTCTAATGCTGAACACTAAGATCAAGTTGGAGTTCCACGTAGCCTGATTTCTTTCAAAATCGTCTCATTAGATAAAGGAAGTTTTTTGTGGTTTTGCACCAACAATAAAAAGGTTTGTACCTGTCCCAAAATGTCCCAAATTCCACATTCTAATGCTGAACACTAAGGTTAATTTGGAGTTCTACATGGCCCAATTTCTTTCAAAATTGTCTCATTAGATAAAGAAAGTTTTGTGCTGTTTTGTACGAACAACAAAAAGTTTTGTACCTGTCCCAAAATGTCCCAAATTCCACATTCTAACTGAACAGTAAGGTCAAGATGGAATTCCACATACACCGATTTCTTTCAAAATCGTCTCATTAGATAAGGAAAGTCTTGTACGGTTTTGTAATAAGAATAAAAAGTTTTGTACCTGTCCCAAAATGTCCCAAATTCCACATTCTAATGCTGAACACTAAGGTCAAGTTGGAGTTCAACATAGCCCGATTTCTTTCAATATTGTCTCATTAGATAAGGAAAGTTTTGTACTGTTTTGTACGAACAATAAAAAGTTTTGTACCTGTCCCAAAATATCCCAAATTCCACATTCTAATGCTGAACACTAAGGTCAAGTTGGAGTTCTACATACCCCTAATTTCTTTTAAAATTGTCTCATTAGATAAAGAAAGTTTTTTACTGTTTTGTACTAACAATAAAAAGTTTTGTACCAGTCCCAAAATGTCCCAAATTCAAACTTCTAATTTGAGAAACATAAGGAAATCTCAGTCCTATTAACACATATATCAATGATAATGGTCCCATTTGATAAAGAAAATTTTGTATTGTTTTGTACCAACAATAAAAAGTTTTGTACCTGTCCCAAAATGTCCCAAATTCCACATTCTAATGCTGAACACTAAGGTCAAGTTGGAGTTCCACATAGCCCGATTTCTTTCAAAATTGTCTCATTAGATAAAGAACGTTTTGTACTGTTTTGTACCAACAATAAAAAGTTTTTTTCCTGTCCCAAAATGTCCCAAATTCCACATTCTAATGCTGAACACTAAGGTCAACATGGAATTCCACATAGACCGATTTCTTTGAAAATCGTCTCATTAATAAAAATTTTGTACGGTTTTTTACCAACAATAAAAAGTTTTGTACCTGTCCCAAAATGTACCAAATTCCACATTCTAATGCTGAACACTAAGGTCAAGTTGGAATTTTACATAGCCCGATTTCTTTAAATATTGTCTCATTAGATAAAGAAAGTTTTGTACGGTTTTGTACCAACAATAAAAAGTTTTGTACCAGTCCCAAAATGTACCAAATTCCACATTCTATTGCTGAACACTAAGGTCAATTTGGAGTTCCACATAGTTCGATTTCTTTGAAAATTTCTCATTAGATAAGGAAAGTTTTGTACTGTATTGTACCAACAATAAAATGTTTTGTACCTGTCCCGAAATGTCCCAAATTTTAGATTTTAATGTGGAACTCCAACTTGACCTCTGAGTTCTACATTCGCCGATTTGCATCAAAATGCTCTCATTACATAAAGAAAGTTTTGTACTGTTTTGTACTAACAATAAAAAGTTTTGTACCCGTCCCAAAATGTCCCAAATTCAAACTTCTAATTTGAAAAACATAAAGAAATCTCAGTCCCATTAACACATATATCAATGATAATGGTCCCATTTGATAAAGAAAGTTTCGTACTGTTTTGTACCAACAATAAAAAGTTTTATACCTGTCCCAAAATGTCCCAAATTCCATATTCTAATGCTGAACACTAAGGTCAACTTGTAGTTCCACATAGGCCGATTTCTTTCAATATTGTCTCATTAGATAAAGAAAGTTTTGTATGGTTTTGTACCAACAATAAAAATTTTCGTTCCTGTCCCAAAATGTCCCAAATTCCATATTCTAATGCTGAACACTAAGGTCAACTTGTAGTTCCACATAGGCCGATTTCTTTCAATATTGTCTCATTAGATAAAGAAAGTTTTGTACGGTTTTGTACCAACAATAAAAAGTTTTGTACCTGTCTCAAAATGTCCCAAATTCCACATTCTAATGCTGAACACTAAGGTCAATTTGGAGTTACACATAGCCCAATTTCTTTTAAAATTGTCTCATTAGATAAAGAAAGTTTTGTACTGATTTGTATCAACAATAAAAAGTTTTGTACCTGTCCCAAAATGTCCCAAATTCCACATTCTAATGCTGAACACTAAGGTCAAGATGGAGTTCCACATAGACCGATTTCTTTCAATATTGTCTCATTAGATAAAGAAAGTTTTGCACTGTTTTGTACCAACAATAAGAAGTTTTGTACCTGTCCCAAAATGTCCCAAATTCCACATTCTAATGCTGAACACTAAGGTCAAGATGGAATTCCACATAGACCGATTTCTTTTAAAATCGTCTCATTAGATAAAATTTTGTACGGTTTTGTACCAACAATAAAAAGTTTCGTACCTGTCCCAAAATGTACCAAAATCCACATTCTAATGCTGAACACTAACGTCAAGTTGGAATTTTACATAGTCCGATTTCTTTCAATATTGTCTCATTAGATAAAGAAAGTTTTGTACTGTTTTGTACCAACAATAAAAAGTTTTGTACCTGTCTCAAAATGTCCCAAATTCCACATTCTAATGCTGAACACTAAGATCAGGTTGGAGTTCCACATAGCCCAATTTCTTTTAAAATTGTCTCATTAGATAAAGAAAGTTTTGTACTGTGTTGTATCAACAATAAAAAGTTTTGTACCTGTCCCAAAATGTCCCAAATTCTACATTGTAATACTGAACACTAAGGTCAAGTTGGAGTTCCACATAGCCCGATTTCTTTCAAGATTGTCTAATTAGATAAAGAAAGATTTGTACTGTTTTGTACCAACAATAGAAAGGTTTGTACCTGTCCCAAAATGTCCCAAATTCCACATTCTAATGCTGAACACTAAGATCAAGTTGGAGTTCCACGTAGCCTGATTTCTTTCAAAATCGTCTCATTAGACAAAGGAAGTTTTGTATGGTTTTGCACCAACAATAAAAAGGTTTGTACCTGTCCCAAAATTTCCCAAATTCCACATTCTAATGCTGAACACTAAGGTCAATTTGGAGTTCCACATAGCCCGATTTCTTTGAAAATTTCTCATTAGATAACGAAAGTTTTGTACTGTATTGTACAAACAATAAAAAGTTTTGAACCTGTCCCGAAATGTCCCAGATTCCACATTCTAATGCTGAGCACTAAGGTCAAGTTAAAGTTCCACATAGCCCAATTTCTTTCAAATTGTCTCATTAGATAGAGAAAGTTTTGTACTGTTTTGTACCAACAATAAAAAGTTTCGTACCTGTCCCAAAATGTCCCAAATTCCACATTCTATTGCTGAACACTAAGGTCAAGGTGGAGTTCTACATAGAACGATTTCCTTCAAAATCGTGTCATTAGATAAAGAAAGTTTTGTACGGTTTTGCACCAACAATAAAAAGTTTTGTACCAGTCCCAAAATGTCCCAAATTTAGATTTTAGTGTGGAACTACAATTTGACCTCTGAGTTCTACATTCGCCGATTTGCATCAAAATGTTCTCATTACATAAAGAAAGTTTTGTACTGTTTTGTACTAACAATAAAAAGTTTTGTACCAGTCCCAAAATGTCCCAAATTCAAACTTTTAATTTGAGAAACATATGAAATCTCAGTCCAATTAACACATATATCAATGATAATGGTCCCATTTGATAAAGAAAGTTTTGTACTGTTTTGTACCAACAATAAAAAGTTTTGTACCTGTCCCAAAATGTCCCAAATTCCACATTCTAATGCTGAACTCTAAGGTCAACTTGGAGTTCCACATAGCCCGATTTCTTTCAATATTGTCTCATTAGATAAAGAAAGTTTTGTACGGTTTTGTACCAACCATAAAAAGTTTTGTACCTGTCCCAAAATGTCCCAAATTCCACATTCTAACTGAACAGTAAGGTCAAGATGGAATTCCACATACACCGATTTCTTTCAAAATCGTCTCATTAGATAAGGAAAGTTTTGTACGGTTTTGTAATAAGAATAAAAAGTTTTGTACCTGTCCCAAAATGTCCCAAATTCCACATTCTAATGCTGAACACTAAGGTCAAGTTGGAGTTCAACATAGCCCGATTTCTTTCAATATTGTCTCATTAGATAAGGAAAGTTTTGTACTGTTTTGTACGAACAATAAAAAGTTTTGTACCTGTCCCAAAATATCCCAAATTCCACATTCTAATGCTGAACACTAAGGTCAAGTTGGAGTTCTACATACCCCTAATTTCTTTTAAAATTGTCTCATTAGATAAAGAAAGTTTTTTACTGTTTTGTACTAACAATAAAAAGTTTTGTACCAGTCCCAAAATGTCCCAAATTCAAACTTCTAATTTGAGAAACATAAGGAAATCTCAGTCCTATTAACACATATATCAATGATAATGGTCCCATTTGATAAAGAAAATTTTGTATTGTTTTGTACCAACAATAAAAAGTTTTTTTCCTGTCCCAAAATGTCCCAAATTCCACATTCTAATGCTGAACACTAAGGTCAAGATGGAATTCCACATAGACCGATTTCTTTCAAAATCGTCTCATTAGATAAAATTTTGTACGGTTTTGTACCAACAATAAAAAGTTTTGTACCTGTCCCAAAATGTACCAAATTCCACATTCTAATGCTGAACACTAACGTCAAGTTGGAATTTTACATAGCCCGATTTCTTTCAGTATTGTCTCATTAGATCAAGAAAGTTTTGTACTGTTTTGTACCAACAATAAAAAGTTTTGTACCTGTCCCAAAATGTCCCAAATTCCACATTCTAATGCTGAACACTAAGGTCAAGTTCGAGTTCCACATAGCCCAATTTCTTTCAAAATTGTCTTATTAGATAAAGAAAGTTTTGTACTGTGTTGTATCAACAATAAAAAGTTTTGTACCTGTCCCAAAATGTCCCAAATTCTACATTGTAATACTGAACACTAAGGTCAAGTTGGAGTTCCACATAGCCCGATTTCTTTCAAAATTGTCTAATTAGATAAAAAAAGATTTGTACTGTTTTGTACCAACAATAGAAAGGTTTGTACCTGTCCCAAAATGTCCCAAATTCCACATTCTAATGCTGAACACTAAGATCAAGTTGGAGTTCCACGTAGCCTGATTTCTTTCAAAATCGTCTCATTAGATAAAGGAAGTTTTGTATGGTTTTGCACCAACAATAAAAAGTTTTGTACCTGTCCCAAAATGTCCCAAATTCCACATTCTAATGCTGAACACTAAGGTCAAGGTGGAGTTCTACATAGCCCGATTTCCTTCAAAATCGTGTCATTAGATAAAGAAAGTTTTGTACGGTTTTGCACCAACAATAAAAAGTTTTGTATTAGTCCCAAAATGTCCCAAATTTAGATTTTAGTGTGGAACTACAACTTGACCTCTGAGTTCTACATTCGCCGATTTGCATCAAAATGCCCTCATTACATAAAGAAAGTTTTGTACTGTTTTGTACTAACAATAAAAAGTTTTGTACCAGTCCCAAAATGTCCCAAATTCAAACTTCTAATTTGAGAAGCATAAAGAAATCTCAGTCCCATTAACACATATATCAATGATAATGGTCCCATTTGATAAAGAAAGTTTTGTACTGTTTTGTACCAACAATAAAAAGTTTTGTACCTGTCCCAAAATGTACCAAATTCCACATTCTAATGCTGAACTCTAAGGTCAACTTGGAGTTCCACATAGCCCGATTTCTTTCAATATTGTCTCATTAGATAAAGAACGTTTTGTACGGTTTTGTACCAACCATAAAAAGTTTCCTGCCTGTCCCAAAATGTCCCAAATTCCACATTCTAATGCTGAACACTAAGGTCAATTTGGAGTTCTACATGGCCCAATTTCTTTCAAAATTGTCTCATTAGATAAAGAAAGTTTTGTACTGTTTTGTACGAACAATAAAAAGTTTTGTACCTGTCAAAAAATGTCCCAAATTCCACATTCTAATGCTGAACACTAAGGTCAAGTTGGAGTTCTACATACCCCAATTTCTTTTAAAATTGTCTCATTAGATAAAGAAAGTTTTTTACTGTTTTGTACTAACAATAAAAAGTTTTGTACCAGTCCCAAAATGTCCCAAATTCAAACTTCTAATTTGAGAAACAAAGAAATCTCAGTCCCATTAACACATATATCAATGATAATGGTCCCATTTGATAAAGAAAGTTTCGTACTGTTTTGTACCAACAATAAAAAGTTTTGTACCTGTCCCAAAATATCCCAAATTCCACATTCTAATGCTGAACACTAAGGTCAATTTGGACTTGTACATGGCGCAATTTCTTTCAAAATTGTCTCATTAGATAAAGAAAGTTTTGTACTGTTTTGTACGAACAACAAAAAGTTTTGTACCTGTCCCAAAATGTCCCAAATTCCACATTCTAATGCTGAACACTAAGGTCAAGATGGAGTTCCACATAGCCCGATTTCTTTCAATATTGTCTCATTACATAAATAAAGTTTTGCACTGTTTTGTACCAACAAGAAAAAGTTTTGTACCTGTCCCAAAATATCCCAAATTCCACATTCTAATGCTGAAAACTAAGGTCAAGATGGAGTTCTACATGGCCCAATTTCTTTCAAAATTGTCTCATTAGATAAAGAGAGTTTTGTACTGTTTTGTACGAACAACAGAAAGTTTTGTACCTGTCCCAAAATGTCCCAAATTCCACATTCTAACTGAACACTAAGATCAAGATGGAATTCCACATAGACCGATTTCTTTCAAAATCGTCTCATTAGATAAAAAAAGTTTTGTACGGTTTTGTACCAAGAATAAAAAGTTTTGTACCTGTCCCAAAATGTCCCAAATTCCACATTCTAATGCTGATCACTAAGGTCAAGTTGGAGTTCTACATACCCCAATTTCTTTCAAAATTGTCTCATTAGATAAAGAAAGTTTTGTACTGTTTTGTACTAACAATAAAAAGTTTTGTACCAGTCCCAAAATGTCCCGAATTCAAACTTCTAATTTGAGAAACATAAAGAAATCTCAGTCCCATTAACACATATATCAATGATAATGGTCCCATTTGATAAAGAAAGTTTTGTACTGTTTTGTACCAACAATAAAAAGTTTTGTAAATGTCCCAAAATGTCCCAAATTCCACATTCTAATGCTGAACACTAAGGTCAAGATGGAATTCCACATAGACCGATTTCTTTCAAAATCGTCTCATTAGATAAAGAAAGTTTTGTACGGTTTTCTATCAACAATAAAAAGTTTTGTACCTGTCCCAAAATGTCCCAAATTCTACATTCTAATGCTGAACACTAAGTCAAGTTGGAGTTCCACATACCCCAATTTCTTTCAAAATTGTCTCATTAGATAAAGAAAGTTTTCTACTGTTTTGTACCAATAATAAAAAGTTTCCTACCTGTCCCAAAATGTCCCAAATTCTACATTCTAATGCTGAACACTAAGGTCAAGTTATAGTTCAACATAGCCCGATTTCTTTCAAAATCGTCTGATTAGATAAAGAAAGTTTTGTTCGGTTTTGTACCAAAAATAAAAAGTTTTGTACCTGTCGCAAAATGTACCAAATTCCACATACTATTGCTGAACACTAAGGTTAATTTGGAGTTCCACATAGCCCAATTTCTTTCAAAATTTCTCATTAGATAAAGAAAGTTTTGTACTGTTTTGTACCAAAAATAAAAAGTTCTGTACCTGTCCCAAAATGTCCCAAATTCCACATTCCAGTGCTGAACACTAAGGTCAAGTTGGAGTTGTACATACCCCAATTTCTTTTAAATTTGTCTCATTAGATAAAGAAAGTTTTTTACTGTTTTGTACCAACAATAAAAAGTTTCGTACCTGTCGCAAAATTTCCCAAAATCCACATTCTAATGCTGAACACTAAGGTCAAGTTGGAGTTCCACATAGACCGAATTCTTTCAAAATCGTCTCATTAGATAAAGAAAGTTTTGTACGGTTTTGTACCAACAATAAACAGTTTTGTACCTGTCCCAAAATGTCCCAAATTCCACATTCTAATGCTGAACACTAAGGTCAAGTTGGAGTTCCAAATAGACCGATTTCTTTCAAAATCGTCTCATTAGATAAAGAAAGTTTTGTACGGTTTTGTACCAACAATAAACGGTTTTGTACCTGTCCCAAAATGTCCCAAATTCCACATTCTAATGCTGAACACTAAGGTCAAGTTGCAGTTCCACATAGCCCGATTTCTTTCAAAATTGTCTCATTAGATAACGAAAGTTCTGTACTGTTTTGTACCAAAAATAGAAAGGTTTGTACCTGTCCCAAAATGTCCCAAATTCCACATTCTAATGCTGAACACTAGGGTCAAGGTGAAGTTCCACATAGCCCGATTTCCTTCAAAATCGTGCCATTAGATAAACAAAGTTTTGTACGGTTTTGCACCAACAATAAAAAGTTTTGTACCAGTCCCAAAATGTCCCAAATTTAGATTTTAGTGTGGAACTCCAACTTGACCTCTGAGTTCTACCTTCGCCGATTTGCATCAAAATGCCCTCATTACATAAAGAAGGTTTTGTACTGTTTTGTACTAACAATAAAAAGTTTTGTACCAGTCCCAAAATGTCCCAAATTCAAACTTCTAATTTGAGAAACATAAAGAAATCTCAGTCCCATTAACACATATATCAATGATAATGGTCCCATTTGATAAAGAAAGTTTTGTACTGTTTTGTACCAACAATAAAAAGTTCTGTACCTGTCCCAAAATGTCCCAAATTCCACATTCTAATGCTGAACACTAAGGTCATCTTGGAGTTCCACATAGCCCGATTTCTTTCAATATTGTCTCATTTGATAAAGAAAGTTATGTACGGTTTTGTACCAACAATAAAAAGTTTCGTACCTGTCCCAAAATGTCCCAAATTCCACATTCTAATGCTGAACTCTAAGGTCAAGATGGAGTTCCACATAGACCGATTTCTTTCAATATTGTCTCATTAGATAAAGAAAGTTTTGTACTGTTTTGTACCAACAATAAAAAGTTTTGTACCTGTCCCAAAATATCCCAAATTCCACCTTCTAAAGATGAACACTAAGGTCAATTTGGAGTTCTACATGGCCCAATTTCTTTCAAAATTGTCTCGTTAGATAAAGAAAGTTTTGTACTGTTTTGTACGAACAACAAAAAGTTTTGTACCTGTCCCAAAATGTCCCAAATTCCACAGTCTAACTGAACACTAAGGTCAAGATGGACTTCCACATAGACCGATTTCTTTCAAAATTTCTCATTAGATAAAGAAAGTTTTGTACGGTTTTGTACCAAGAATAAAAAGTTTTGTACCTGTCCCAAAATGTCCCAAATACCACATTCTAATGCTGAACACTAAGGTCAAGTTGGAGTTCCACATAGCCGGATTTCTTTCAATATTGTCTCATTAGATAAAGAAAGTTTTGTACTGTTTTGTACCAACAATAAAAAGTTTTGTACCTGTCCCAAAATGTCCCAAATTCCACATTCAAATGGTGAACACTAAGGTCAAGTTGGAGTTCTACATACCCCAATTTCTTTCAAAATTGTCTCATTAGATAAAGATTGTTTTGTACTGTTTTGTACTAACAATAAAAAGATTTGTACCAGTCCCAAAATGTCCCAAATTCAAACTTCTAATTTGAGAAACATAAAGAAATCTCAGTCCTATTAACACATATATCAATGATAATGGTCCCATTTGATAAAGAAAGTTTTGTACTCTTTTGTACCAATAATAAAAAGTTTCGTACCTGTCCCAAAATGTCCCAAATTCTACATTCTAATGCTGACCACTAAGGTCAAGTTGGAGTTCCACATAGCCCGATTTCTTTCAATATTGTCTCATTAGATAAAGAAAGTTTTGTACGGTTTTGTACCAAGAATAAAAAGTTTTGTACCTGTCCCAAAATGTCCCAAATTCCACATTCTAATGCTGAACAATAAGGTCAAGATGGAGTTGCACATAGACCGATTTCTTTCAATATTGTCTCATTAGATAAAGAAAGTTTTGCACTGTTTTGTACCAACAATAAAAAGTTTTGTACCTGTCCCAAAATATCCCTAATTCCACATTCTAATGCTGAAAACTAAGGTCAATTTGGAGTTCTACATGGCCCAATTTCTTTTAAAATTCTAACATTAGATAAAGAAAGTTTTTTACTGTTTTGTACGAATAACAAAATTTTTGTACCTGTCCCAAAATGTCCCAAATTCCACATTCTAATGCTGAACACTAAGATCAAGATGGAGTTCCACATAGCCCGATTTCTTTCAATATTGTCTCATTAGATAAAGAAAGTTTTGCACTGTTTTGTACCAACAATAAAAAGTTTTTTTCCTGTCCCAAAATGTCCCAAATTCCACATTCTAATGCTGAACACTAAGGTCAATTTGGAGTTCTACATGGCCCAATTTCTTTCAAAATTGTCTCATTAGATAAAGAAAGTTTTGTACTGTTTTGTACGAACAACAAAAAGTTTTGTATCTGTCCCAAAATGTCCCAAATTCCACATTCTAATGCTGAACACTAAGGTGAAGATGGAATTCCACATAGACCGATTTCTTTCAAAATCGTCTCATTAGATAAAGAAAGTTTTGTACGGTTTTGTACCAAGAATAAAAAGTTTTGTACCTGTCCCAAAATGTCCCAAATTCCACATTCTAATGCTGAACACTAAGGTCAACTTGGAGTTCCACATAGCCCGATTTCTTTCAAAATTGTCTCATTAGATAAAGAAAGTTTTGTACTGTTTTCTACCAACAATAAAACGTTTTGTACCTGTCCCAAAATGTCCCAAATTCTACATTCTAATGCTGAACACTAAGGTCAAGTTGGAGTTCCACATAGCCCGATTTCTTTCAATATTGTCTCATTAGATAAAGAAAGTTTTGTACGGTTTTGTACCAACAATAAAAAGTTTTGTACCTGTCCCAAAATGTCCCAAATTCCACATTCTAATGCTGAACACTAAGGTCAAGATCGAGTTGCACATAGACCGATTTCTTTCAATATTGTCTCATTAGATAAAGAAAGTTTTGCACTGTTTTGTACCAACAATAAAAAGTTTTGTACCTGTTCCAAAATATCCCAAATTCCACATTCTAATGCTGAACTCTATGGTCAATTTGGAGTTCTGCATGGCCCAATTTCTTTCAAAATTTTCTCATTAGATAAAGAAAGTTTTGTACTGTTTTGTACGAACAACAAAAAGTTTTGTACCTGTCCCAAAATGTCCCAAATTCCACATTCCAACTGAACACTAAGATCAAGATGGAATTCCACATAGACCGATTTCTTTCAAAATCGTCTCATTAGATAAAGAAAGTTTTGTACGGTTTTGTACCAAGAATAAAAAGTTTTGTACCTGTCCCAAAATGTCCCAAATTCCACATTCTAATGCTGAACACTAAAGTCAAGTTGGAGTTCCACATAGCCCGATTTCTTTCAATATTGTCTCATTAGATAAAGAAAGTTTTGTACTGTTTTGTACCAACAATAAAAAGTTTTGTACCTGTCCCAAAATGTCCCAAATTCCACATTCTAATGCTGAACACTAAGGTCAAGTTGGAGTTCTACATACCCCAATTTCTTTTAAAATTGTCTCATTAGATAAAGAAAGTTTTTTACTGTTTTGTACTAACAATAAAAAGTTTTCTACCAGTCCCAAAATGTCCCAAATTCAAACTTCTAATTTGAGAAACATAAAGAAATCTCAGTCCCATTAACACATATATCAATGATAATGGTCCCATTTGATAAAGAAAGTTTTGTACTGTTTTGTACCAACAATAAAAAGTTTTGTACCTGTCCCAAAATATCCCAAATTCCACATTCTAATGCTGAACACTAAGGTCAATTTGGAGTTGTACATGGCGCAATTTCTTTCAAAATTGTCTCATTAGATAAAGAAAGTTTTGTACTGTTTTGTACGAACAACAAAAAGTTTTGTACCGGTCCCAAAATGTCCCAAATTCCACATTCTAATGCTGAACACTAAGGTCAAGATGGAGTTCCACATAGCCCGATTTCTTTCAATATTGTCTCATTACATAAAGAAAGTTTTGCACTGTTTTGTACCAACAAGAAAAAGTTTTGTACCTGTCCCAAAATATCCCAAATTCCACATTCTAATGCTGAAAACTAAGGTCAAGATGGAGTTCTACATGGCCCAATTTCTTTCAAAATTGTCTCATTGGATAAAGAGAGTTTTGTACTGTTTTGTACGAACAACAGAAAATTTTGTACCTGTCCCGAAATGTCCCAAATTCCACATTCTAACTGAACATTAAGATCAAGATGGAATTCCACATAGACCGATTTCTTTCAAAATCGTCTCATTAGATAAAGAAAGTTTTGTACGGTTTTGTACCAAGAATAAAAAGTTTTGTGCCTGTCCCAAAATGTCCCAAATTTCACATTCTAATGCTGAACACTAAGGTCAAGTTGGAGTTCCACATAGCCCGATTTCTTTCAATATTGTCTCATTAGATAAAGAAAGTTTTGTACTGTTTTGTACCAACAATAAAAAGTTTTGTACCTGTCCCAAAATGTCCCAAATTCCACATTCTAATGCTGAACACTAAGGTCAAGTTGGAGTTCTACATACCCCAATTTCTTTCAAAATTTTCTCATTAGATAAAGAAAGTTTTGTTCTGTTTTGTACTAACAAGAAAAAGTTTTGTACCAGTCCCAAAATGTCCCGAATTCAAACTTCTAATTTGAGAAACATAAAGAAATCTCAGTCCCATTAACACATATATCAATGATAATGGTCCCATTTGATAAAGAAAGTTTTTTACTGTTTTGTACCAACAATAAAAAGTTTTGTACCTGTCCCAAAATGTCCCAAATTCCACATTCTAATGCTGAACACTAAGGTCAAGTTGGAGTTCCACATACCCCAATTTGTTTGAAAATTGTCTCATTAGATAAAGAAAGTTTTCTACTGTTTTGTACCAATAATAAAAAGTTTCGTACCTGTCCCAAAATGTCCCAAATTCTACATTCTAATGCTGAACACTAAGGTCAAGTTGGAGTTCCACATAGACCGATTTCTTTGAAAATCGTCTGATTAGATAAAGAAAGTTTTGTTCGGTTTTGTACCAAAAATAAAAAGTTTTGTACCTGTCCCAAAATGTACCAAATTCCACATTCTATTGCTGAACACTAAGGTTAATTTGGAGTTCCACATAGCCCAATTTCTTTCAAAATTTCTCATTAGATAAAGAAAGTTTTGTACTGTTTTGTACCAACAATAAAAAGTTCTGTACCTGTCCCAAAATGTCCCAAATTCCACATTCCAATGCTGAACACTAAGGTCAAGTTGGAGTTCTACATACCCCAATTTCTTTTAAATTTGTCTCATTAGATAAAGAAAGTTTTTCACTGTTTTGTACCAACAATAAAAAGTTTCGTACCTGTCGCAAAATGTCCCAAAATCCACATTCTAATGCTGAACACTAAGGTCAAGTTGGAGTTCCACATAGACCGAATTCCTTCAAAATCGTCTCATTAGATAAAGAAAGTTTTGTACTGTTTTGTACCAACAATAAACAGTTTTGTACCTGTCCCAAAATGTACCAAATTCTACATTCTAATGCTGAACACTAAGATCAAGTTGGAGTTCCACGTAGCCTGATTTCTTTCAAAATCTTCTCATTAGATAACGAAAGTTTTGTACTGTTTTGTACCAACAATAAAAAGTTTCGTACCTGTCCCAAAATGTCCCAAATTCCACATTCTATTGCTGAACACTAAGGTCAAGGTGAAGTTCCACATAGCCCGATTTCCTTCAAAATCGTGTCATTAGATAAACAAAGTTTTGTACGGTTTTGCACCAACAATAAAAAGTTTTGTACCAGTCCCAAAATGTCCCAAATTTAGATTTTAGTGTGGAACTCCAACTTGACCTCTGAGTTCTACATTCGCCGATTTGCATCAAAATGCCCTCATTACATAAAGAAGGTTTTGTACTGTTTTGTACTAACAATAAAAAGTTTTGTACCAGTCCCAAAATGTCCCAAATTCAAACTTCTAATTTGAGAAACATAAAGAAATCTCAGTCCCGATAACACATATATCAATGATAATGGTCCCATTTGATAAAGAAAGTTTTGTACTGTTTTGTACCAACAATAAAAAGTTCTGTACCTGTCCCAAAATGTCCCAAATTCCACATTCTAATGCTGAACACTAATGTTAATTTTGAGCTCCACATAGCCCAATTTCTTTCAAAATTTCTCCTTAGATAAAGAAAGTTTTGTACTGTTTTGTACCAACAATAAAAAGTTCTGTACCTGTCCCAAAATGTACCAAATTCCACATTCTAATGCTGAACACTAACGTCAAGTTGGAATTTCACATAGCCCGATTTCTTTCAATATTGTCTCATTAGATAAAGAAAGTTTTGTACTGTTTTGTACCAACAATAAAAAGTTTCGTACCTGTCCCAAAATGTCCCAAATTCTACATTCTAATGCTGAACACTAGGGTCAAGTTGGAGTTCAACATAGCCCGATTTCTTTCAAAATCGTCTGATTAGATAAAGAAAGTTTTGTACGGTTTTGTACCAACAATAAAAAGTTTTGTACCTGTCCCAAAATGTACCAAATTCCACATTCTATTGCTGAACACTAAGGTTATTTTGGAGTTCCACATTCCCCAATTTCTTTGAAAATTTCTCATTAGATAAAGAAAGTTTTGTACTGTTTTCTACCAATAATAAAAAGTTCTGTACCTGTCCCAAAATGTCCCAAATTCCACATTCTAATGCTGAACACTAAGGTCAAGTTGGAATTTCACATAGCCCGATTTCTTTCAATATTGTCTCATTAGATAAAGAAAGTTTTGTACTGTTTTGTAGCAACAATAAAAAGTTTCGTACCTGTCCCAAAATGTCCCAAAATCCACATTCTAATGCTGAACACTAACGTCAAGTTATAGTTCAACATAGCCCGATTTCTTTCAAAATCGTCTGATTAGATAAAGAAAGTTTTGTTCGGTTTTGTACCAAAAATAAAAAGTTTTGTACCTGTCGCAAAATGTACCAAATTCCACATACTATTGCTGAACACTAAGGTTAATTTGGAGTTCCACATAGCCCAATTTCTTTCAAAATTTCTCATTAGATAAAGAAAGTTTTGTACTGTTTTGTAGCAACAATAAAAAGTTCTGTACCTGTCCCAAAATGTACCAAATTCCACATTCTAATGCTGAACACTAACGTCAAGTTGGAATTTCACATAGCCCGATTTCTTTCAAAATCGTCTCATTAGATAAAGAAAGTTTTGTACGGTTTTCTATCAACAATAAAAAGTTTTGTACCTGTCCCAAAATGTCCCAAATTCTACATTCTAATGCTGAACACTAAGGTCAAGTTGGAGTTCCACATACCCCAATTTCTTTCAAAATTGTCTCATTAGATAAAGAAAGTTTTCTCCTGTTTTGTACCAATAATAAAAAGTTTCCTACCTGTCCCAAAATGTCCCAAATTCTACATTCTAATGCTGAACACTAAGGTCAAGTTATAGTTCAACATAGCCCGATTTCTTTCAAAATCGTCTGATTAGATAAAGAAAGTTTTGTTCGGTTTTGTACCAAAAATAAAAAGTTTTGTACCTGTCGCAAAATGTACCAAATTCCACATACTATTGCTGAACACTAAGGTTAATTTGGAGTTCCACATAGCCCAATTTCTTTCAAAATTTCTCATTAGATAAAGAAAGTTTTGTACTGTTTTGTACCAAAAATAAAAAGTTCTGTACCTGTCCCAAAATGTCCCAAATTCCACATTCCAGTGCTGAACACTAAGGTCAAGTTGGAGTTGTACATACCCCAATTTCTTTTAAATTTGTCTCATTAGATAAAGAAAGTTTTTTACTGTTTTGTACCAACAATAAAAAGTTTCGTACCTGTCGCAAAATTTCCCAAAATCCACATTCTAATGCTGAACACTAAGGTCAAGTTGGAGTTCCACATAGACCGAATTCTTTCAAAATCGTCTCATTAGATAAAGAAAGTTTTGTACGGTTTTGTACCAACAATAAACAGTTTTGTACCTGTCCCAAAATGTCCCAAATTCCACATTCTAATGCTGAACACTAAGGTCAAGTTGGAGTTCCAAATAGACCGATTTCTTTCAAAATCGTCTCATTAGATAAAGAAAGTTTTGTACGGTTTTGTACCAACAATAAACGGTTTTGTACCTGTCCCAAAATGTCCCAAATTCCACATTCTAATGCTGAACACTAAGGTCAAGTTGCAGTTCCACATAGCCCGATTTCTTTCAAAATTGTCTCATTAGATAACGAAAGTTCTGTACTGTTTTGTACCAAAAATAGAAAGGTTTGTACCTGTCCCAAAATGTCCCAAATTCCACATTCTAATGCTGAACACTAGGGTCAAGGTGAAGTTCCACATAGCCCGATTTCCTTCAAAATCGTGCCGTTAGATAAACAAAGTTTTGTACGGTTTTGCACCAACAATAAAAAGTTTTGTACCAGTCCCAAAATGTCCCAAATTTAGATTTTAGTGTGGAACTCCAACTTGACCTCTGAGTTCTACATTCGCCGATTTGCATCAAAATGCCCTCATTACATAAAGAAGGTTTTGTACTGTTTTGTACTAACAATAAAAAGTTTTGTACCAGTCCCAAAATGTCCCAAATTCAAACTTCTAATTTGAGAAACATAAAGAAATCTAAGTCCCATTAACACATATATCAATGATAATGGTCCCATTTGATAAAGAAAGTTTTGTACTGTTTTGTACCAACAATAAAAAGTTCTGTACCTGTCCCAAAATGTCCCAAATTCCACATTCTAATGCTGAACACTAAGGTCATCTTGGAGTTCCACATAGCCCGATTTCTTTCAATATTGTCTCATTTGATAAAGAAAGTTATGTACGGTTTTGTACCAACAATAAAAAGTTTCGTACCTGTCCCAAAATGTCCCAAATTCCACATTCTAATGCTGAACTCTAAGGTCAAGATGGAGTTCCACATAGACCGATTTCTTTCAATATTGTCTCATTAGATAAAGAAAGTTTTGTACTGTTTTGTACCAACAATAAAAAGTTTTGTACCTGTCCCAAAATATCCCAAATTCCACCTTCTAAAGATGAACACTAAGGTCAATTTGGAGTTCTACATGGCCCAATTTCTTTCAAAATTGTCTCGTTAGATAAAGAAAGTTTTGTACTGTTTTGTACGAACAACAAAAAGTTTTGTACCTGTCCCAAAATGTCCCAAATTCCACAGTCTAACTGAACACTAAGGTCAAGATGGACTTCCACATAGACCGATTTCTTTCAAAATTTCTCATTAGATAAAGAAAGTTTTGTACGGTTTTGTACCAAGAATAAAAAGTTTTGTACCTGTCCCAAAATGTCCCAAATACCACATTCTAATGCTGAACACTAAGGTCAAGTTGGAGTTCCACATAGCCGGATTTCTTTCAATATTGTATCATTAGATAAAGAAAGTTTTGTACTGTTTTGTACCAACAATAAAAAGTTTTGTACCTGTCCCAAAATGTCCCAAATTCCACATTCAAATGGTGAACACTAAGGTCAAGTTGGAGTTCTACATACCCCAATTTCTTTCAAAATTGTCTCATTAGATAAAGATTGTTTTGTACTGTTTTGTACTAACAATAAAAAGATTTGTACCAGTCCCAAAATGTCCCAAATTCAAACTTCTAATTTGAGAAACATAAAGAAATCTCAGTCCTATTAACACATATATCAATGATAATGGTCCCATTTGATAAAGAAAGTTTTGTACTCTTTTGTACCAATAATAAAAAGTTTCGTACCTGTCCCAAAATGTCCCAAATTCTACATTCTAATGCTGACCACTAAGGTCAAGTTGGAGTTCCACATAGCCCGATTTCTTTCAATATTGTCTCATTGGATAAAGAAAGTTTTGTACTGTTTTGTACTAACAATAAAAAGTTTTGTACCAGTCCCAAAATGTCCCAAATTCAAACTTCTAATTTGAGAAACATAAAGAAATCTCAGTCCCATTAACACATATATCAATGATAATGGTCCCATTTGATAAAGAAAGTTTTGTACTGTTTTGTACCAACAATAAAAAGTTTTGTACCTGTCCCAAAATGTCCCAAATTCCACATTCTAATGCTGAACACTAAGGTCAAGTTGGAGTTCCACATACCCCAATTTGTTTGAAAATTTTCTCATTAGATAAAGAAAGTTTTCTACTGTTTTGTACCAATAATAAAAAGTTTCGTACCTGTCCCAAAATGTCCCAAATTCTACATTCTAATGCTGAACACTAAGGTCAAGTTGGAGTTCCACATAGACCGATTTCTTTGAAAATCGTCTGATTAGATAAAGAAAGTTTTGTTCGGTTTTGTACCAAAAATAAAAAGTTTTGTACCTGTCCCAAAATGTACCAAATTCCATATTCTATTGCTGAACACTAAGGTTAATTTGGAGTTCCACATAGCCCAATTTCTTTCAAAATTTCTCATTAGATAAAGAAAGTTTTGTACTGTTTTGTACCAACAATAAAAAGTTCTGTACCTGTCCCAAAATGTCCCAAATTCCACATTCCAATGCTGAACACTAAGGTCAAGTTGGAGTTCTACATACCCCAATTTCTTTTAAATTTGTCTCATTAGATAAAGAAAGTTTTTTACTGTTTTGTACCAACAATAAAAAGTTTCGTACCTGTCGCAAAATGTCCCAAAATCCACATTCTAATGCTGAACACTAAGGTCAAGTTGGAGTTCCACATAGACCGAATTCCTTCAAAATCGTCTCATTAGATAAAGAAAGTTTTGTACTGTTTTGTACCAACAATAAACAGTTTTGTACCTGTCCCAAAATGTACCAAATTCTACATTCTAATGCTGAACACTAAGATCAAGTTGGAGTTCCACGTAGCCTGATTTCTTTCAAAATCTTCTCATTAGATAACGAAAGTTTTGTACTGTTTTGTACCAACAATAAAAAGTTTCGTACCTGTCCCAAAATGTCCCAAATTCCACATTCTATTGCTGAACACTAAGGTCAAGGTGAAGTTCCACATAGCCCGATTTCCTTCAAAATCGTGTCATTAGATAAACAAAGTTTTGTACGGTTTTGCACCAACAATAAAAAGTTTTGTACCAGTCCCAAAATGTCCCAAATTTAGATTTTACTGTGGAACTCCAACTTGACCTCTGAGTTCTACATTCGCCGATTTGCATCAAAATGCCCTCATTACATAAAGAAGGTTTTGTACTGTTTTGTACTAACAATAAAAAGTTTTGTACCAGTCCCAAAATGTCCCAAATTCAAACTTCTAATTTGAGAAACATAAAGAAATCTCAGTCCCGATAACACATATATCAATGATAATGGTCCCATTTGATAAAGTTTTGTACTGTTTTGTACCAACAATAAAAAGTTCTGTACCTGTCCCAAAATGTCCCAAATTCCACATTCTAATGCTGAACACTAATGTTAATTTGGAGCTCCACATAGCCCAATTTCTTTCAAAATTTCTCCTTAGATAAAGAAAGTTTTGTACTGTTTTGTACCAACAATAAAAAGTTCTGTACCTGTCCCAAAATGTACCAAATTCCACATTCTAATGCTGAACACTAACGTCAAGTTGGAATTTCACATAGCCCGATTTCTTTCAATATTGTCTCATTAGATAAAGAAAGTTTTGTACTGTTTTGTACCAACAATAAAAAGTTTCGTACCTGTCCCAAAATGTCCCAAATTCTACATTCTAATGCTGAACACAAGGGTCAAGTTGGAGCTCAACATAGCCCGATTTCTTTCAAAATCGTCGGATTAGATAAAGAAAGTTTTGTACGGTTTTGTACCAACAATAAAAAGTTTTGTACCTGTCCCAAAATGTACCAAATTCCACATTCTATTGCTGAACACTAAGGTTATTTTGGAGTTCCACATTCCCCAATTTCTTTGAAAATTTCTCATTAGATAAAGAAAGTTTTGTACTGTTTTCTACCAATAATAAAAAGTTCTGTACCTGTCCCAAAATGTCCCAAATTCCACATTCTAATGCTGAACACTAAGGTCAAGTTGGAATTTCACATAGCCCGATTTCTTTCAATATTGTCTCATTAGATAAAGAAAGTTTTGTACTGTTTTGTAGCAACAATAAAAAGTTTCGTACCTGTCCCAAAATGTCCCAAAATCCACATTCTAATGCTGAACACTAAGGTCAAGTTGGAGTTCAACATAGACCGCTTTCTTTCAAAATCGTCTCATTAGATAAAGAAAGTTTTGTACTGTTTTGTAGCAACAATAAAAAGTTTCGTACCTGTCCCAAAATGTCCCAAAATCCACATTCTAATGCTGAACACTAAGGTCAAGTTGGAGTTCAACATAGACCGCTTTCTTTCAAAATCGTCTCATTGGATAAAGAAAGTTTTGTACAGTTTTGTACCAACAATAAACAGTTTTGTACCTGTCCCAAAATGTCCCAAATTCCACATTCTAATGCTGACCACTAAGGTCAAGTTGGAGTTCCACATAGCCCGATTTCATTCAAAATTGTCTCATTAGATAAAGAAAGTTTTGTACTGTTTTGTACCAACAATAAAAAGTTTTTTTCCTGTCCCAAAATGTCCCAAATTCCACAATCTAATGCTGAACACTAAGGTCAAGATGGAATTCCACATAGACCGATTTCTTTCAAAATGGTCTCATTAGATAAAATTTTGTACGGTTTTGTACCAACAATAAAAAGTTTTGTACCTGTCCCAAAATGTACCAAATTCCACATTCTAATGCTGAACACTAACGTCAAGTTGGAATTTTACATAGCCCGATTTCTTTCAATATTGTCTCATTAGATAAAGAAAGTTTTGTACTGTTTTGTACCAACAATAAAAAGTTTTGTACCTGTCCCAAAATGTCCCAAATTCCACATTCTAATGCTGAACACTAAGGTCGAGTTGGAGTTCCACATAGACCAATTTCTTTCAAAATTGTCTCATTAGATAAAGAAAGTTTTGTACTGTTTTGTACCAATAATAAAAAGTTTCGTACCTGTCCCAAAATGTCCCAAATTCTACATTCTAATGCTGAACACTAGGGTCAAGTTGGAGTTCAACATAGCCCGATTTCTTTCAAAATCGTCTGATTAGATAAAGAAAGTTTTGTACGGTTTTGTACCAACAATAAAAAGTTTTGTACCTGTCCCAAAATGTACCAAATTCCACATTCTATTGCTGAACACTAAGGTTAATTTGGAGTTCCACATAGCCCAATTTCTTTCAATATTGTCTCATTAGATAAGGAAAGTTTTGTACTGTTTTGTACGAACAATAAAAAGTTTTGTACCTGTCCCAAAATGTCCCAAATTCCACATTCTAATGCTGAACACTAAGGTCAAGTTGGAGTTCTACATACCCCAATTTCTTTTAAAATTGTCTCATTAGATAAAGAAAGTTTTTTACTGTTTTGTACTAACAATAAAAAGTTTTGTACCAGTCCAAAATGTCCCAAATTCCACATTCTAATCCTGAACACTAAGGTCAAGTTGGAGTTCCACATAGCCCGATTTCTTTCAATATTGTCTCATTAGATAAAGAAAGTTTTGTACTGTTTTGTACGAACAACAAAAAGTTTTGTACCTGTCCCAAAATGTCCCAAATTCCACATTCTAACTGAACACTAAGGTCAAGATGGAATTCCACATAGACCGATTTCTTTCAAAATTGTCTCATTAGATAAAGAAAGTTTTGTACGGTTTTGTACCAAGAATAAAAAGTTTTGTACCTGTCCCAAAATGTCCCAAATTCCACATTCTATTACTGAACACTAAGGTCAAGTTGGAGTTCCACATAGCCCGATTTCTTTCAATATTGTCTCATTAGATAAAGAAAGTTTTGTACTGTTTTGTACGAACAATAAAAAGTTTTGTACCTGTCCCAAAATGTCCCAAATTCCACATTCTAATTCTGAATACTAAGGTCAAGTTGGAGTTCTACATACCCCAATTTCTTTCAAAATTGTCTCATTGGATAAAGAAAGTTTTGTACTGTTTTGTACTAACAATAAAAAGTTTTGTACCAGTCCCAAAATGTCCCAAATTCAAACTTCTAATTTGAGAAACATAAAGAAATCTCAGTCCCATTAACACATATATCAATGATAATGGTCCCATTTGATAAAGAAAGTCTTGTACTGTTTTGTACCAACAATAAAAGTTTTGTAAATGTCCCAAAATGTCCCAAATTCCACATTCTAATGCTGAACACTAAGGTCAAGATGAAATTCCACATAGACCGATTTCTATCAAAATCGTCTCATTAGATAAAGAAAGTTTTGTACGGTTTTGTACCAACAATAAACAGTTTTGTACCTGTCCCAAAATGTCCCAAATTCCAAATTCTAATGCTGACCACTAAGGTCAAGTTGGAGTTCCACATAGCCCGATTTCATTCAAAATTGTCTCATTAGATAAAGAAAGTTTTGTACTGTTTTGTACCAACAATAAAAAGTTTTTTCCTGTCCCAAAATGTCCCAAATTCCACATTCTAATGCTGAACACTAAGGTCAAGATGGTATTCCACATAGACCGATTTCTTTCAAAATCGTCTCATTAGATAAAATTTTGTACGGTTTTGTACCAACAATAAAAAGTTTTGTACCTGTCCCAAAATGTACCAAATTCCACATTCTAATGCTGAACACTAACGTCAAGTTGGAATTTTACATAGCCCGATTTCTTTCAATATTGTCTCATTAGATAAAGAAAGTTCTGTACTGTTTTATACCAACAATAAAAAGTTTTGTACCTGTCCCAAAATGTACCAAATTCCACATTCTAATGCTGAACACTAAGGTCAAGTTGGAGTTCCACATAGACCGCTTTCTTTCAAAATCGTCTCATTAGATAAAGAAAGTTTTGTACGGTTTTGTACCAACAATAAACAGTTTTGTACCTGTCCCAAAATGTCGCAAATTCTACATTCTAATGCTGAACACTAGGGTCAAGTTGGAGCTCAACATAGCCCGATTTCTTTCGAAATCGTCTGATTAGATAAAGAAAGTTTTGTACGGTTTTGTACCAACAATAAAAAGTTTTGTACCTGTCCCAAAATGTACCAAATTCCAGATGCTATTGCTGAACACTAAGGTTAATTTGGAGTTCCACATAGCCCAATTTCTATCAAAATTTCTCATTAGATAAAGAATGTTTTGTACTGTTTTGTACCAACAATAAAAAATTCTGTACCTGTCCCAAAATGTCCCAAATTCCACATTCTAATGCTGAACGCTAGGGTCAAGTTGGAGATCCACATAGCCCGATTTCATTCAAAATTATCTCATTAGATAAAGAAAGTTTTGTACTGTTTTGTACCAACAATAAAAAGTTTTTTTCCTGTTCCAAAATGTCCCAAATTCCACATTCTAATGCTGAACTCTAAGGTCAAGATGGAATTCCACATAGACCGATTTCTTTCAAAATCGTCTCATTAGATAAAGAAAGTTTTGTACGGTTTTGTACCAACAATAAAAAGTTTTGTACCTGTCCCAAAATGTCCCAAATTCCACATTCTAATGCTGAACACTAAGGTCAAGTTGGAGTTCCACATAGCCCAATTTCTTTCAAAATTGTCTCATTAGATAAAGAAAGTTTTGTACTGTGTTGTATCAACAATAAAAAGTTTTGTTCCTGTCCCAAAATGTCAAAAATTCTACATTGTAATACTGAACACTAAGGTCAAGTTGGAGTTCCACATAGCCCGATTTCTTTCAAAATTGTCTAATTAGATAAAGAAAGATTTGTACTCTTTTGTACCAACAATAGAGAGGTTTGTACCTGTCCCAAAATGTCCCAAATTCCACATTCTAATGCTGAACACTAAGATCAAGTTGGAGTTCCACTTAGCCTGATTTCTTTCAAAATCGTCTCATTAGATAAAGGAAGTTTTGTATGGTTTTGCACCTACAATAAAAAGTTTTGTACCTGTCCCAAAATGTCCCAAATTCCACATTCTAATGCTGAACACTAAGGTCAATTTGGAGTTCCACATAGCCCGATTTCTTTGAAAATTTCTCATTAGATAACGAAAGTTTTGTACTGTATTGTACCAACAATAAAAAGTTTTGTACCTGTCCCGAAATGTCCCAGATTCCACTTTCTAATGCTGAACACTAAGGTCAAGTTAAAGTTCCACATAGACCAATTTCTTTCAAAATTGTCTCATTAGATAAAGAAAGTTTTGTACTGTTTTGTACCAACAATAAAAAGTTTCGTACCTGTCCCAAAATGTCCCAAATTCCACATTCTATTGCTGAACACTAAGGTCAAGGTGGAGTTCTACATAGCCCGATTTCCTTCAAAATCGTGTCATTAGATAAAGAAAGTTTTGTACGGTTTTGCACCGACAATAAAAAGTTTTGTACCAGTCCCAAAATGTCCCAAATTTAGATTTTAGTGTGGAACTACAACTTGACCTCTGAGTTCTACATTCGCCGATTTGCATCAAAATGCCCTCATTACATAAAGAAAGTTTTGTACTGTTTTGTACTAACAATAAAAAGTTTTGTACCAGTCCCAAAATGTCCCAAATTCAAACTTTTAATTTGAGAAACATAAAGAAATCTCAGTCCCATTAACACATATATCAATGATAATGGTCCCATTTGATAAAGAAAGTTTTGTACTGTTTTGTACCAACAATAAAAAGTTTTGTACCTGTCCCAAAATGTCCCAAATTCCACATTCTAATGCTGAACTCTAAGGTCAACTTGGAGTTCCACATAGCCCGATTTCTTTCAATATTGTCTCATTAGATAAAGAAAGTTTTGTACGGTTTCGTACCAACCATAAAAAGTTTCGTACCTGTCCCAAAATGTCCCAAATTCCACATTCTAATGCTGAACACTAAGGTCAATTTGGAGTTCTACATGGCCCAATTTCTTTCAAAATTGTCTCATTAGATAAAGAAAGATTTGTACTGTTTTGTACGAACAACAAAAAGTTTTGTACCTGTCCCAAAATGTCCCAAATTCCACATTCTAACTGAACAGTAAGGTCAAGATGGAATTCCACATAGACCGATTTCTTTCAAAATCGTCTCATTAGATAAGGAAAGTTTTGTACGGTTTTGTACCAAGAATAAAAAGTTTTGTACCTGTCCCAAAATGTCCCAAATTCCACATTCTAATGCTGAACACTAAGGTCAAGTTGGAGTTCCACATAGCCCGATTTCTTTCAATATTGTCTCATTAGATAAGGAAAGTTTTGTACTGTTTTGTACGAACAATAAAAAGTTTTGTACCTGTCCCAAAATGTCCCAAATTCCACATTCTAATGCTGAACACTAAGGTCAAGTTGGAGTTCTACATACCCCAATTTCTTTTAAAATTGTCTCATTAGATAAAGAAAGTTTTTTACTGTTTTGTACTAACAACAAAAAGTTTTGTACCAGTCCCAAAATGTCCCAAATTCAAACTTCTAATTTGAGAAACATAAAGAAATCCCAGTCCTATTAACACATATATCAATGATAATGGTCCCATTTGATAAAGAAAGTTTTGTACTGTTTTGTATTAACAATAAAAAGTTTTGTACCCTTCCCAAAATATCCCAAATTCCACATTCTAATGCTGAAAACTAAGGTCAAGATGGAGTTCCACATAGCCCGATTTCTTTCAATATTGTCTCATTACATAAAGAAAGTTTTGCACTGTTTTGTACCAACAATAAAAAGTTTTGTACCTGTCCCAAAATATTCCAAATTCCACATTCTAATGCTGAACACTAAGGTTAATTTGGAGTTCTACATGGCCCAATTTCTTTCAAATTTGTCTCATTAGATAAAGAGAGTTTTGTACTGTTTTGTACGGACAACAGAAAGTTTTGTACCTGTCCCAAAATGTCCCAAATTCCACATTCTAACTGAACACTAAGATCAAGATGGAATTCCACATAGACCGATTTCTTTCAAGATCGTCTCATTAGATAAAGAAAGCTTTGTACGGTTTTGTACCAAGAATAAAAAGTTTTGTACCTGTCCCAAAATGTCCCAAATTCCACATTCTAATGCTGAACACTAAGGTCAAGTTGGAGTTCCACATAGCCCGATTTCTTTCAATATTGTCTCATTAGATAAAGAAAGTTTTGTACTGCTTTTTACCAACAATAAAAAGTTTCGTATCTGTCCCAAAATGTCCCAAAATCCACATTTGCTGAACACTAAGGTCAAGTTGGAGTTCCACATAGACCGCTTTCTTTCAAAATCGTCTCATTAGATAAAGAAAGTTTTGTACAGTTTTGTACCAACAATAAACAGTTTTGTATTTGTCCCAAAATGTCCCAAATTCCACATTCTAATGCTGAACACTAAGGTCAAGTTGGAGTTCCAAATAGCCCGATTTCATTCAAAATTGTCTCATTAGATAAAGAAAGTTTTGTACTGATTTGTACCAACAATAAAAAGTTTTTTTCCTATCCCAAAATGTCCCAAATTCCACATTCTAATGCTGAAGACTAAGGTCAAGATGGAATTCCACATAGACCGATTTCTTTCAAAATCGTCTCATTAGATAAAATTTTGTACGGTTTTGTACCAACAATAAAAAGTTTTGTACATTTCCCAAAATGTCCCAAATTCCACATTCTAATGCTGAACACTAAGGTCAAGTTGGAGTTCCACATAGCCCAATTTCTTTCAAAATTTTCTCATTAGATAAAGAAAGTTTTGTACTGTGTTGTATCAACAATAAAAAGATTTGTACCTGTCCCAAAATGTCCCAAATTCTACATTGTAATACTGAACACTAAGGTCAAGTTGGAGTTCCACATGGCCCGATTTCTTTCAAAATTGTCTCATTAGATAAAGAAAGTTTTGTACTGATTTGTACCAACAATAAAAAGTTTTTTTCCTATCCCAAAATGTCCCAAATTCCACATTCTAATGCTGAAGACTAAGGTCAAGATGGAATTCCACATAGACCGATTTCTTTCAAAATCGTCTCATTAGATAAAATTTTGTACGGTCTTGTACCAACAATAAAAAGTTTTGTACCTGTCCCAAATGTCCCAAATTCCACATTCTAATGCTGAACACTAAGGTCAAGTTGGAGTTCCACATAGCCCAATTTCTTTCAAAATTTTCTCATTAGATAAAGAAAGTTTTGTACTGTGTTGTATCAACAATAGAAAGATTTGTACCTGTCCCAAAATGTCCCAAATTCTACATTGTAATACTGAACACTAAGGTCAAGTTGGAGTTCCACATGGCCCGATTTCTTTCAAAATTGTCTAATTAGATAAAGAAAGATTTGTACTGTTTTGTACCAACAATAGAAAGGTTTGTATCTGTCCCAAAATGTCCCAAATTCCACATTCTAATGCTGAACACTAAGATCAAGTTGGAGTTCCACGTAGCCTGATTTCTTTCAAAATCGTCTCATTAGATAAAGGAAGTTTTGTATGGTTTTGCACCAACAATAAAAAGTTTTGTACCTGTCCAAAATGTCCCAAATTCCACATTCTATTGCTGAACACTAAGGTAAATTTGGAGTTCCACATAGCCCGATTTCTTTGAAAATTTCTCATTAGATAACGAAAGTTTTGTACTGTATTGTACCAACAATAAAAAGTTTTGTACCTGTCCCGAAATGTCCCAGATTCCACATTCTGATGCTGAACACTAAGGTCAAGTTAAAGTTCCACATAGCCCAATTTCTTTCAAAATTGTCTCATTAGATAAAGAAAGTTTTGTTCTGTTTTGTACCAACAATAAAAAGTTTCGTATCTGTCCCAAAATGTCCCAAATTCCACATTCTATTGCTGAACACTAAGGTCAAGGTGGAGTTCTACATAGCCCGATTTCCTTCAAAATCGTGTCATTAGATAAAGAAAGTTTTGTACGGGTTTGCACCAACAATAAAAAGTTTTGTACCAGTCCAAAAATGTCCCAAATTTAGATTTTAGTGTGGAACTCCAACTTGACCTCTGAGTTCTACATTCGCCGATTTGCATCAAAATGCCCTCATTACATAAAGAAAGTTTTGTACTGCTTTGTACTAACAATAAAAAGTTTTGTACCAGTCCCAAAATGTCCCAAATTCAAACTTCTTATTTGAGAAACATAAAGAAATCTCAGTCCCATTAACACATATATCAAGGATAATGGTCCCATTTGATAAAGAAAGTTTTGTACTGTTTTGTACCAACAATAAGAAGTTTTGTACCTGTCCCAAAATGTACCAAATTCCACATTCTAATGCTGAACTATAAGGTCAACTTGGAGTTCCACATAGCCCGATTTCTTTCAATATTGTCTAATTAGATAAAGAAAGTTTTGTACGGTTTTGTACCAACCATAAAAAGTTTCGTACCTGTCCCAAAATGTCCCAAATTCCACATTCTAATGCTGAACACTAAGGTCAATTTGGAGTTCTACATGGCTCAATTTCTTTCAAAATTGTCTCATTAGATAAAGAAAGTTTTGTACTGTTTTGTAAGAACAACAAAAAGTTTTGTACCTGTCCCAAAATGTCCCAAATTCCACATTCTAACTGAACAGTAAGGTCAAGATGGAATTCCACATAGACCGACTTCTTTCAAAATCGTCTCATTAGATAAGGAAAGTTTTGTACGGTTTTGTACCAAGAATAAAAAGTTTTGTACCTGTCCCAAAATGTCCCAAATTCCACATTCTAATGCTGAACACTAAGGTCAAGTTGGAGTTCCACATAGCCCGATTTCTTTCAATACTGTCTCATTAGATAAGGAAAGTTTTGTACTGTTTTGTACGAACAATCAAAGGTTTTGTACCTGTCCCAAAATGTCCCAAATTCCACATTCTAATGCTGAACACTAAGGTCAAGTTGGAGTTCTACATACCCCAATTTCTTTTAAAATTGTCTCATTAGATAAAGAAAGTTTTTTACTGTTTTGTACTAACAATAAAAAGTTTTGTACCAGTCCCAAAATGTCCCAAATTCAAACTTCTAATTTGAGAAACATAAAGAAATCTCAGTCCTATTAACACATATATCAATGATAATGGTCCCATTTGATAAAGAAAGTTTTGTACTGTTTTGTACCAACAATAAAAAGTTTTGTACCTGTCCCAAAATATCCCAAATTCCACATTCTAATGCTGAACACTAAGGTCAAGATGGAATTCCACATAGCCCGATTTCTTTCAATATTGTCTCATTACATAAAGAAAGTTTTGCACTGTTTTGTACCAACAATAAAAAGTTTTGCACCTGTCCCAAAGTGTCCCAAATTCCACATTCTAATGCTGAACACTAAGGTCAAGTTGGAGTTCTACATACCCCAATTTCTTTCAAAATTGTCTCATTAGATAAAGAAAGTTTTGTACTGTTTTGTACTAACAATAAAAAGTTTTGTACCAGTCCCAAAATGTCCCGAATTCAAACTTCTAATTTGAGAAACATAAAGAAATCTCAGTCCCATTAACACATATATCAATGATAATGGTCCCATTTGATAAAGAATGTTTTGTACTGTTTTGTACCAACAATAAAAAGTTTTGTAAATGTCCCAAAATGTCCCAAATTCCACATTCTAATGCTGAACACTAAGGTCAAGATGGAATTCCACATAGACCGATTTCTTTCAAAATCGTCTCATTAGATAAAGAAAGTTTTGTACGGTTTTCTACCAACTATAAAAAGTTTTGTACCTGTCTCAAAATGTCCCAAATTCCACATTCTAATGCTGAACACTAAGGTCAAGTTGGAGTTCCACATACCCCAATTTCTTTCAAAATTGTCTCATTAGATAAAGAAAGTTTTGTACTCTTTTGTACCAATAATAAAAAGCTTCGTACCTGTCCCAAAATGTCCCAAATTCTACATTCTAATGCTCAACACTAAGGTCAAGTTGGAGTTCCACATAGCTCAATTTCTTTCAAAATCGTCTGATTAGATAAAGAAAGTTTTGTTCGGTTTTGTTCCAAAAATAAAAAGATTTGTACCTGTCCCAAAATGTACCAAATTCCACATTCTATTGCTGAACACTAAGGTTAATTTGGAGTTCCATATAGCCCAATTTCATTCAAAATTTCTCATTAGATAAAGAAAGTTTTGTACTGTTTTGTACCAACAATAAAAAGTTCTTTACCTGTCCCAAAATGTCCCAAAATCCACATTCTAATGCTGAACACTAAGGTCAATTTGGAGTTCCACATAGACCGATTTCTTTCAAGATCGTCTCATTAGATAAAGAAAGTTTTGTACGGTTTTGTACCAACAATAAACAGTTTTGTACCTGTCCCAAAATGTATCAATTCTACATTCTAAAGCTGAACACTAAGGTCAAGTTGGAGTTCCACATAGCCCGATTTCTTTCAAAATTGTCTCATTAGATAAACAAAATTTTGTACTGTTTTGTACCAACAATAAAAAGTTTTGTACCTGTCCCAAAATGTCCCAAATTCCACATTCTAATACTGAACACTAAGGTCAAGTTGGAGTTCCACATAGCCCGATTTCTTTCAAAATTGTCTAATTAGATAAAGAAAGTTTTGTACTGTTTTGTACCAACAATAAAAAGTTTCGTACCTGTCCCAAAATGTCCCAAATTCCACATTCTATTGCTGAAAACTAAGGTCAAGGTGGAGTTCCACATAGCCCGATTTTCTTCAAAATCGTGTGATTAGATAAAGAAAGTTTTGTACGGTATTGCACCAACAATAAAAAGTTTTGTACCAGTCCCAAAATGTCCCAAATTTTAGATTTTAATGTGGAACTCCAACTTGACCTCTGAGTTCTACATTCGCCGATTTGCATCAAAATGCCCTCATTACATAAAGAAAGTTTTGTACTGTTTTGTACTAACAATAAAAATTTTGTACCAGTGCCAAAATGTCCCAAATTCAAACTTCTAATTTGAGAAACATAAAGAAATCTCAGTCCCATTAACACATATATGAATGATAATGGTCCCATTTGATAAAGAAATTTTTGTACTGTTTTGTACCAACAATAAAAAGTTTTGTACCTGTCCCAAATGTCCCAAATTCCACATTCTAATGCTGAACACTAAGGTTAATTTGGAGTTCCACATAGCCCAATTTCTTTCAAAATTTCTCATTAGATAAAGAAAGATTTGTACTGTTTTGTAATAACAATAAAAAGTTCTGTACCTGTCCCAAAATGTCCCAAATTCCACATTCTAATGCTGAACACTAAGGTCAAGTTGGAGTTCTACATACCCCAATTTCTTTCAAATTTGTCTCATTAGATAAAGAAAATTTTGTACTGTTTTGTACCAACAATAAAAAGTTTTTTTCCTGTCCCAAAATGTCCCAAATTCCACATTCTAATGCTGAACACTAAGATCAAGTTGGAGTTCCACGTAGCCTGATTTCTTTCAAAATCGTCTCATTAGATAAAGGAAGTTTTGTATGGTTTTGCACCAACAGTAAAAAGTTTTCTACCTGTCCCAAAATGTACCAAATTACACATTCTATTGCTGAACACTAAGGTTAATTTGGAGTTCCACATAGCCCAATTTCTTTCAAAATTTCTCAATGGATAAAGAAAGTTTTGTACTGTTTTGTACCAACAATAAAATACCTGTCCCAAAATGTCCAAAATTCCACATTCTATTACTGAACACTAAGGTCAAGGTGTAGTTCCACATAGCCCGATTTCCTTCAAAATCGTGTCATTAGATAAAGAAAGTTTTGTACGGTTTTGCACCAACAATAAAAAGTTTTGTACCAGTCCCAAAATGTCCCAAATTTTAAATTTTAGTGTGGAACTCGAACTTGACCTCTGAGTTCTACATTCGCCGATTAGCATCAAAATGCCCTCATTACATAAAGAAAGATTTGCACTGTTTTGTACTAACAATAAAAAGTTTTGTACCAGTCCCAAAATGTCCCAAATTCAAACTTCTAATTTGAAAAACATAAAGAAATCTCAGTCCCATTAACACATATATCAATTATAATGGTCCCATTTAATAAAGAAAGTTTCGTACTGTTTTGTACAACAATAAAAAGTTTTGTACCTGTCCCAAAATGTCCGAAATTCCACATTCTAATGCTGAACACTAAGGTCAACTTGGAGTTCCGCATAGCCCGATTTCTTTCAATATTGTCTCATTAGATAAAGAAAGTTTTGTACGCTTTTGTACCAACAATAAAAAGTTTTGTACCTGTCCCAAAATGTACCAAATCACACATTCTATTGCTGAACACTAAGGTTAATTTGGAGTTCCACATAGCCCAATTTCTTTCAAAATTTCTCAATGGATAAAGAAAGTTTTGTACTGTTTTGTACCGACAATAAAAAGTTCTGTACCTGTCCCAAAATGTCCCAAATTCCACATTCTAATGCTGAACACTAAGGTCAAGTTGGAGTTCTACATACCCCAATTTCTTTCAAAATTGTCTCATTAGATAAAGAAAGTTTTGTACTGTTTTGTACCAACAATAAAAAGTTTCGTACCTGTCCCAAAATGTCCCAAAATCCACATTCTAATGCTGAACACTAAGGTCAAGATGGAATTCCACATAGACCGATTTCTTTGAAAATTGTCTCATTAGATAAAATTTTGCACGGTTTTTTACCAACAATAAAAAGTTTTGTACCTGTCCCAAAATGTATCAAATTCCACATTCTAATGCTGAACACTAAGGTCAAGTTGGAATTCCACATAGCCCGATTTCTTTAAATATTGTCTCATTAGATAAAGAAAGTTTTGTACTGTTTTGTACCAACAATAAAAAGTTTTGTACCTGTTCCAAAATGTCCCAAATTCCACATTCTAATGCTGAACACTAAGGTCAATTTGGAGTTCCACATAGCCCAATTTCTTTCAAAATTGTCTCATTAGATAAAGAAAGTTTTGTAGTGTGTTGTATCAACAATAAAAAGTCTTGTACCTGTCCCAAAATGTCCCAAATTCCACATTCTAATACTGAACACTAAGGTCAAGTTGGAGTTCCACATAGCCTGATTTCTTTCAAAATTGTCTCATTAGATAAAGAAAGTTTTGTACTGTTTTGTACCAACAATAGAAAGGTTTGTACCTGTCCCAAAATGTCCCAAATTCCACATTCTAATGCTGAACACTAAGATCAAGTTGGAGTTGCACGTAGCCTGATTTCTTTCAAAATCGTCTCATTAGATAAAGGAAGTTTTGTATGGTTTTGCACCAACAATAAAAAGTTTTCTACCTGTCACAAAATGTCCAAAATTCCACATTCTAATGTTGAACACTAAGGTCAATTTGGAGTTCCACATAGCCGAATTTCTTTGAAAATTTCTCATTAGATAAGGAAAGTTTTGTACTGCATTGTACCAGCAATAAAAAGTTTTGTACCTGTCCCAAAATGTCTTAGATTCCACATTCTAATGCTGAACACTAAGGTCAAGTTGGAGTTCCACATAGCCCAATTTCTTTCAAAATTGTCTCATTAGATAAAGAAAGTTTTGTACTGTTTTGTGCCAACAATAAAAAGTTTCGTACCTGTCCCAAAATGTCCCAAATTCCACATTCTATTGCTGAACACTAAGGTCAAGGTGGAGTTCCACATAGCCCGATTTCCTTCAAAATCGTGTCATTAGATAAAGAAAGTTTTGTACGGTTTTGCACCAACAATAAAAAGTTTTGTACCAGTCCCAAAATGTCCCAAATTTTAGATTTTAGTGTGGAACTCCAACTTGACCTCTGAGTTCTACATTCGCCGATTAGCATCAAGATGCCGTCATTACATAAAGAAAGTATTGTACTGTTTTGTACTAACAATAAAAAGTTTTGTACCAATCCCAAAATGTCCCAAATTCAAACTTCTAATTTGAAAAACATAAAGAAATCTCAGTCCCATTAACACATATATCAATGATAATGGTCCAATTTGATAAAGAAAGTTTCGTACTGTTTTGTTGCAACAATAAACAGTTTTGTACCTGTCCCAAAATGTCCCAAATTCCACATTCTAATGCTGAACACTAAGGTCAAGTTGGAGTTCTACATACCCCAATTTCTTTCAAATTTGTCTCATTAGAAAAAGAAAATTTTGTACTCTTTTGTACCAACAATAAAAAGTTTCGTACCTGTCCCAAAATGTCCCAAAATCCACATTCTAATGCTGAACACTAAGGTCAAGTTGGAGTTCCACATAGACCGATTTCTTTCAAAATCCTCTCATTAGATAAAGAAAGTTTTGTACGGTTTTGTACCAACAATAAAAAGTTTTGTACCTGTCCCAAAATGTACCAAATTCCACATTCTATTGCTGAACACTAAGGTCAATTTGGAGTTCCACATAGTTCGATTTCTTTGAAAATTTCTCATTAGATAAGGAAAGTTTTGTACTGTATTGTACCAACAATAAAATGTTTTGTACCTGTCCCGAAATGTCTTAGATTCCACATTCTAATGCTGAACACTAAGGTCAAGTTGGAGTTCCACATAGCCCAATTTCTTTCAAAATTGTCTCATTAGATAAAGAAAGTTTTGTAGTGTGTTGTATCAACAATAAAAAGTCTTGTACCTGTCCCAAAATGTCCCAAATTCCACATTCTAATTCTGAACACTAAGGTCAAGTTGGAGTTCCACATAGCCCGATTTCTTTCAAAATTGTCTTATTAGATAATGAAAGTTTTGTACTGTTTTGTACCAACAATAGAAAGGTTTGTACGTGTCCCAAAATGTCCCAAATTCCACATTCTAATGCTGAACACTAAGATCAAGTTGGAGTTCCACGTAGCCTGATTTCTTTCAAAATCGTCTCATTAGATAAAGGAAGTTTTGTATGGTTTTGCACCAACAATAAAAAGTTTTCTACCTGTCCCAAAATGTCCAAAATTCCACATTCTAATGCTAAACACTAAGGTCAATTTGGAGTTCCACATAGCCGAATTTCTTTGAAAATTTCTCATTAGATAAGGAAAGTTTTGTACTGTTTTGTACCAGCAATAAAAAGTTTTGTACCTGTCCCGAAATGTCTTAGATTCCACATTCTAATGCTGAACACTAAGGTCAAGTTGGAGTTCCACATAGCCCAATTTCTTTCAAAATTTCTCATTAGATAAAGAAAGTTTTGTACTGTTTTGTACCAACAATAAAAAGTTCTGTACCTGTCCCAAATTGTCCCAAATTCCACATTCTAATGCTGAACACTAAGGTCAAGTTGGAATTTGACATAGCCCGATTTCTTTGAATATTGTCTCATTAGATAAAGAAAGTTTTGTACTGTTTTGTACCAACAATAAAAAGTTTCGTACCTGTCTAAAAATGTCCCAAAATCCACATTCTAATGCTGAACACTAAGGTCATGTTGGAGTTCCACATAGACCGCTTTCTTTGAAAATCGTCTCATTAGATAAAGAATGTTTTGTACGGATTTGTACCAACAATAAACAGTTTTGTACCTGTCCCAAAATGTCCCAAATTGCACATTCTAATGCTGACCACTAAGGTCAAGTTGGAGTTCCACATAGCCCGATTTCATTCAAAATTGTCTCATTAGATAAAGAAAGTTTTGTACTGTTTTGTACCAACAATAAAAAGTTTTTTCCTGTCCCAAAATGTCCCAAATTCCACATTCTAATGCTGAACACTAACGTCAAGATGGAATTCCACATAGACCGATTTCTTTCAAAATCGTCTCATTAGATAAAATTTTGTACGGTTTTGTACCAACAATAAAAAGTTTTGTACCTGTCCCAAAATGTACCAAATTCCACATTCTAATGCTGAACACTAACGTCAAGTTGGAATTTTACATAGCCCGATTTCTTTCAATATTGTCTCATTAGATAAAGAAAGTTTTGTACTGTTTTGTACCAACAATAGAAAGTTTTGTACCTGTCCCAAAATGTCCCAAACTCCACATTCTAATGCTGAACACTAAGGTCAAGTTGGAGTTCCACATAGCCCAATTTCTTTCAAAATTTCTCATTAGATAAAGAAAGTTTTGTACTGTTTTGTACCAACAATAAAAAGTTCTGTACCTGTCCCAAAATGTCCCAAATTCCACATTCTAATGCTGAACACTAAGGTCAAGATGGAATTCCACATAGACCGATTTCTTTCAAAATCGTCTCATTAGATAAAATTTTGTACTGTTTTGTACCAACAATAAAAAGTTTTTTCCTGTCCCAAAAAGTCCCAAATTCCACATTCTAATGCTGAACACTAACGTCAAGATGGAATTCCACATAGACCGATTTCTTTCAAAATCGTCTCATTAGATAAAATTTTGTACAGTTTTGTACCAACAATAAAAAGTTTTGTACCTGTCCCAAAATGTCCCAAATTCCACATTCTAATGCTGAACACCAAGGTCAAGTTGGAGTTCCACATAGCCCAATTTCTTTCAAAATTGTCTCATTAGATAAAGAAAGTTTTGTACGGTTCTGTACCAACAATAAAAAGTTTTGTACTTGTCCCAAAATGTACCAAATTCCACATTCTATTGCTGAACACTAAGGTTAATTTGGAGTTCCACATAGCCCAATTTCTTTCAAAATTTCTCATTAGATAAAGAAAGTTTTGTACTGTTTTGTACCAACAATAAAAAGTTCTGTACCTGTCCCAAAATGTCCCAAATTCCACATTCTAATGCTGAACACTAAGGTCAATATGGAATTCCACATAGACCGATTTCTTTCAAAATCGTCTCATTAGATAAAATTTTGTACTTTTTTGTACCAACAATAAAAAGTTTTGTACCTGTCCCAAAATGTACCAAATTCCACATTCTAATGCTGAACACTAACGTCAAGTTGGAATTTTACATAGCCCGATTTCTTTCAAAATTGTCTCATTAGATAAAGAAAGTTTTGTACTGTTTTGTACCAACAACAGAAAGTTTTGTACCTGTCCCAAAATGTCCCAAATTCCACATTCTAATGCTGAACACTAAGGTCAAGTTGGAGTTCCACACAGCCCAATTTCTTTCAAAATTGTCTCATTAGATAAAGAAAGTTTTGTACTGTTTTGTACCAATAATAAAAAGTTTCGTAACTGTCCCAAAATGTCCAAAATTCCACATTCTAATTCTGAACTCTAAGGTCACCTTGGAGTTCCACATAGCCCGATTTCTTTCAATATTGTCTCATTAGATAAAGAAAGTTTTGTACGGTTTTGTACCAACCATAAAAAGTTTCGTACCTGTCCTAAAATGTCCCAAATTCCACATTCTAATGCTGAACACTAAGGTCAATTTGGAGTTCTACATGGCCCAATTTCTTTTCAAAATTGTCTCATTAGATAAAGAAAGTTTTGTACTGTTTTGTACGAACATCAAAAAGTTTTGTATCTGTCCCAAAATGTCCCAAATTCCACATTCTAACTGAACAGTAAGGTCAAGATGGAATTCCACATAGACCGATTTCTTTCAAAATCATCTCATTAGATAAGGAAAGTCTTGTAGGGTTTTGTACCAAGAATAAAAAGTTTTGTACCTGTCCCAAAATGTCCCAAATTCCACATTCTAATGCTGAACACTAAGGTCAAGTTGGAGTTCCACATAGCCCGATTTCTTTCAATATTGTCTCATTAGATAAAGAAAGTTTTGTACTGTTTTGTACGAACAATAAAAAGTTTTGTACCTGTCCCAAAATGTCCCAAATTCCACATTCTAATGCTAAACACTAAGGTCAAGTTGGAGTTCTACATACCCCAATTTCTTTTAAAATTGTCTCATTAGATAAAGAAAGTTTTTTACTGTTTTTTACTAACAATAAAAAGTTTTGTACCAGTCCCAAAATGTCCTAAATTCCACATTCTAATCCTGAACACTAAGGTCAAGTTGGAGTTCCACATAGCCCGATTTCTTTCAATATTGTCTCATTAGATAAAGAAAGTTTTGTACTGTTTTGTACGAACAACAAAAAGTTTTGTACCTGTCCCAAAATGTCCCAAATTCCACATTCTAACTAAACACTAAGATCAAGTTGGAGTTCCACGTAGCCTGATTTCTTTCAAAATCGTCTCATTAGATAAAGGAAGTTTTGTATGGTTTTGCACCAACAATAAAAAGTTTTCTACCTGTCCCAAAATGTCCAAAATTCCACATCCTAATGCTAAACACTAAGGTCAATTTGGAGTTCCACATAGCCGAATTTCTTTGAAAATTTCTCATTAGATAAGGAAAGTTTTGTACTGTATTGTACCAGCAATAAAAAGTTTTGTACCTGTCCCGAAATGTCTTAGATTCCACATTCTAATGCTGAACACTAAGGTCAAGTTGGAGTTCCACATAGCCCAATTTCTTTCAAAATTTCTCATTAGATAAAGAAAGTTTTGTACTGTTTTGTACCAACAATAAAAAGTTCTGTACCTGTCCCAAATTGTCCCAAATTCCACATTCTAATGCTGAACACTAAGGTCAAGTTGGAATTTCACATAGCCCGATTTCTTTGAATATTGTCTCATTAGATAAAGAAAGTTTTGTACTGTTTTGTACCAACAATAAAAAGTTTCGTACCTGTCTAAAAATGTCCCAAAATCCACATTCTAATGCTGAACACTAAGGTCAAGTAGGAGTTCCACATAGACCGCTTTCTTTGAAAATCGTCTCATTAGATAAAGAAAGTTTTGTACGGTTTTGTACCAACCATAAACAGTTTTGTACCTGTCCCAAAATGTCCCAAATTCCACATTCTAATGCTGACCACTAAGGTCAAGTTGGAGTTCCACATAGCCCGATTTCATTCAAAATTGTCTCATTAGATAAAGAAAGTTTTGTACTGTTTTGTACCAACAATAAAAAGTTTTTTCCTGTCCCAAAATGTCCCAAATTCCACATTCTAATGCTGAACACTAACGTCAAGATGGAATTCCACATAGACCGATTTCTTTCAAAATCGTCTCATTAGATAAAATTTTGTACGGTTTTGTACCAACAATAAAAAATTTTGTACCTGTCCCAAAATGTACCAAATTCCACATTCTAATGCTGAACACTAACGTCAAGTTGGAATTTTACATAGCCCGATTTCTTTCAATATTGTCTCATTAGATAAAGAAAGTTTTGTACTGTTTTGTACCAACAATAGAAAGTTTTGTACCTGTCCCAAAATGTCCCAAACTCCACATTCTAATGCTGAACACTAAGGTCAAGTTGGAGTTCCACATAGCCCAATTTCTTTCAAAATTTCTCATTAGATAAAGAAAGTTTTGTACTGTTTTGTACCAACAATAAAAAGTTCTGTACCTGTCCCAAAATGTCCCAAATTCCACATTCTAATGCTGAACACTAAGGTCAAGATGGAATTCCACATAGACCGATTTCTTTCAAAATCGTCTCATTAGATAAAATTTTGTACTGTTTTGTACCACCAATAAAAAGTTTTTTCCTGTCCCAAAAAGTCCCAAATTCCACATTCGAATGCTGAACACTAACGTCAAGATGGAATTCCACATAGACCGATTTCTTTCAAAATCGTCTCATTAGATAAAATTTTGTACAGTTTTGTACCAACAATAAAAAGTTTTGTACCTGTCCCAAAATTTACCAAATTCCACATTCTAATGCTGAACACCAAGGTCAAGTTGGAGTTCCACATAGCCCAATTTCTTTCAAAATTGTCTCATTAGATAAAGAAAGTTTTGTACGGTTTTGTACCAACAATAAAAAGTTTTGTACCTGTCCCAAAATGTACCAAATTCCACATTCTATTGCTGAACACTAAGGTTAATTTGGAGTTCCACATAGCCCAATTTCTTTCAAAATTTCTCATTAGATAAAGAAATTTTTGTACTGTTTTGTACCAACAATAAAAAGTTCTTTACCTGTCCCAAAATGTCCCAAATTCCACATTCTAATGCTGAACACCACGGTCAAGTTGGAGTTCCACATAGCCCAATTTCTTTCAAAATTGTCTCATTAGATAAAGATAGTTTTGTACTGTTTTGTACCAATAATAAAAAGTTTCGTACCTGTCCCAAAATGTCCCAAATTCTACATTCTAATGCTGAACACTAGGGTCAAGTTGGAGTTCAACATAGCCCGATTTCTTTCAAAATCGTCTGATTAGATAAAGAAAGTTTTGTACGGTTTTGTACCAACAATAAATAGTTTTCTACCTGTCCCAAAATGTACCAAATTCCACATTCTATTGCTGAACACTAAGGTTAATTTGGAGTTCCACATAGCCCAATTTCTTTCAAAATTTCTCATTAGATAAAGAAAGTTTTGTACTGTTTTGTACCAACAATAAAAAGTTCTGTACCTGTCCCAAAATGTCCCAAATTCCACATTCTAATGCTGAACACTAAGGTCAATATGGAATTCCACATAGACCGATTTCTTTCAAAATCGTCTCATTAGATAAAATTTTGTACTTTTTTGTACCAACAATAAAAAGTTTTGTACCTGTCCCAAAATGTACCAAATTTTACATTCTAATGCTGAACACTAACGTCAAGTTGGAATTTTACATAGCCCGATTTCTTTCAATATTGTCTCATTAGATAAAGAAAGTTTTGTACTGTTTAGTACCAACAACAGAAAGTTTTGTACCTGTCCCAAAATGTCCCAAATTCCACATTCTAATGCTGAACACTAAGGTCAAGTTGGAGTTCCACACAGCCGAATTTCTTTCAAAATTGTCTCATTAGATAAAGAAAGTTTTGTACTGTTTTGTACCAATAATAAAAAGTTTAGTAACTGTCCCAAAATGTCCAAAATTCCACATTCTAATTCTGAACTCTAAGGTCACCTTGGAGTTCCACATAGCCCGATTTCTTTCAATATTGTCTCATTAGATAAAGAAAGTTTTGTACGGTTTTGTACCAACCATAAAAAGTTTTGTACCAGTCCCAAAATGTCCCAAATTCCACATTCTAATCCTGAACACTAAGGTCAAGTTGGAGTTCCACATAGCCCGATTTCTTTCAATATTGTCTCATTAGATAAAGAAAGTTTTGTACTGTTTTGTACGAACAACAAAAAGTTTTGTACCTGTCCCAAAATGTCCCAAATTCCACATTCTAAACTAAACACTAAGGTCAAGATGGAATTCCACATAGACCGATTTCTTTCAAAATTGTCTCATTAGATAAAGAAAGTTTTGTACGGTTTTGTACCAATAATAAAAAGTTTCGTACCTGTCCCAAAATGTCCCAAATTCCACATTCTATTACTGAACACTAAGGTCAAGTTGGAGTTCCACATAGCCCGATTTCTTTCAATATTGTCTCATTAGATAAAGAAAGTTTTGTACTGTTTTGTACGAACAATAAAAAGTTTTGTACCTGTCCCAAATGTCCCAAATTCCACATTCTAATGCTGAACACTAGGGTCAAGTTGGAGTTCAACATAGCCCGATTTCTTTCAAAATTGTCTCATTGGATAAAGAAAGTTTTGTACTGTTTTGTACTAACAATAAAAAGTTTTGTACCAGTCCCAAAATGTCCCAAATTCAAACTTCTAATTTGAGAAACATAAAGAAATCTCAGTCCCATTAACACATATATCAATGATAATGGTCCCATTTGATAAAGGAAGTTTTGTACTGTTTTGTACCAACAATAAAAAGTTTGTAAATGTCCCAAAATGTCCCAAATTTTACATTCTAATGCTGAACACTAAGGTCAAGATGAAATTCCACATAGACCGATTTCTATCAAAATCGTGTCATTAGATAAAGAAAGTTTTGTACGGTTTTCTACCAACAATAAAAAGTTTTGTACCTGTCCTAAAATGTCCCAAATTCAAACTTCTAATTTGGGAAACATAAAGAAATCTCAGTCCCATTAACACATATATCAATGATAATGGTCCCATTTGATAAAGAAAGTTTTGTACTGTTTTGTACCAACAATAAAAAGTTTTGTAAATGTCCCAAAATGTCCCAAATTCCACATTCTAATGCTGAACACTAAGGTCAAGTTGGAGTTCCACATAGCCCGATTTCATTCAAAATTGTCTCATTAGATAAAGAAAGTTTTGTACTGTTTTGTACCAACAATAAAAAGTTTTTTTCCTGTTCCAAAATGTCCCAAATTCCACATTCTAATGCTGAACACTAAGGTCAAGTTGGAGTTCCACATTGCCCGATTTCATTCAAAATTGTCTCATTAGATAAAGAAAGTTTTGTACTGTTTTGTACCAACAATAAAAAGTTTTGTACCTGTCCCAAAATGTCCCAAATTCTACATTCTAATGCTGAACACTAGGGTCAAGTTGGAGTTTAACATAGCCCGATTTCTTTCAAACTCGTCTGATTAGATAAAGAAAGTTTTGTACGGTTTTGTACCAACAATAAAAAGTTTTCTACCTGTCCCAAAATGTACCAAATTCCACATTCTATTGCTGAACACTAAGGTTAATTTGGAGTTCCACATAGCCCAATTTCTTTCAAAATTTCTCATTAGATAAAGAAAGTTTTGTACTGTTTTGTACCAACAATAAACAGTTTTGTACCTGTCCCAAAATGTCCCAAATTCCACATTCTAATGCTGAACACTAAGGTCAAGATGGAATTCCACATAGACCGATTTCTTTCAAAATCGTCTCATTAGATAAAATTTTGTACGGTTTTGTACCAACAATAAAAAGTTTTGTACCTGTCCCAAAATGTACCAAATTCCACATTCTAATGCTGAACACTAACGTCAAGTTGGAATTTTACATAGCCCGATTTCTTTCAATATTGTCTCGTTAGATAAAGAAAGTTTTGTACTGTTTTGTACCAACAATAGAAAGTTTTGTACCTGTCCCAAAATGTCCCAAATTCCACATTCTAATGCTGAACACTAAGGTCAAGTTGGAGTTCCACACAGCCCAATTTCTTTCAAAATTGTCTCATTAGATAAAGAAAGTTTTGTACTGTTTTGTACCAATAATAAAAAGTTTCGTACCTGTCCCAAAATGTCCCAAATTCCACATTCTAATGCTGAACTCTAAGGTCACCTTGGAGTTCCACATAGCCCGATTTCTTTCAATATTGTCTCATTAGATAAAGAAAGTTTTGTACGGTTTTGTACCAACCATAAAAAGTTTCGTACCTGTCCCAAAATGTCCCAAATTCCACATTCTAATGCTGAACACTAAGGTCAATTTGGAGTTCTACATGGCCCAATTTCTTTCAAAATTGTCTCATTAGATAAAGAAAGTTTTGTACTGTTTTGTACGAACAACAAAAAGTTTTGTACCTGTCCCAAAATGTCCCAAATTCCATATTCTAACTGAACAGTAAGGTCAAGATGGAATTCCACATAGACCGATTTCTTTCAAAATCGTCTCATTAGATAAGGAAAGTTTTGTACGGTTTTGTACCAAGAAAAAAAAGTTTTGTACCTGTCCCAAAATGTCTCAAATTCCACATTCTAATGCTGAACACTAAGATCAAGTTGGAGTTCCACATAGCCCGATTTCTTTCAATATTGTCTCATTAGATAAGGAAAGTTTTGTACTGTTTTGTACGAACAATAAAAAGTTTTGTACCTGTCCCAAAATGTCCCAAATTCCACATTCTAATGCTGAACACTAAGGTCAACTTGGAGTTCTACATACCCCAATTTCTTTTAAAATTGTCTCATTAGATAAAGAAAGTTTTTTACTGTTTTGTACTAACAATAAAAAGTTTTGTACCAGTCCCAAAGTGTCCCAAATTCCACATTCTAATCCTGAACACTAAGGTCAAGTTGGAGTTCCACATAGCCCGATTTCTTTCAATATTGTCTCATTAGATAAAGAAAGTTTTGTACTGTTTTGTAGGAACAACAGAAAGTGTTGTACCTGTCCCAAAATGTCCCAAATTCCACATTCTAACTGAACACTAAGGTCAAGATGGAATTCCACATAGACCGATTTCTTTCAAAATTGTCTCATTAGATAAAGAAAGTTTTTTACTGTTTTGTACGAACAATAAAAGTTTTGTACCTGTCCCAAAATGTCCCAAATTCCACATTCTATTACTGAACACTAAGGTCAAGTTGGAGTTCCACATAGCCCGATTTCTT